>NW_010335287.1:21127-21355 GCF_000700745.2 Antrostomus carolinensis
CCCCCCCCCCCCTTGGGCGCCGCGGGAGGCCCCCCCGCCGCTCTATTACTGCTACTTTTAATTTCTCTGCTGGTGTCACTTTTCTAACGCGCTGCTGTTACTACAGAAATGTACATGTCGCCGGCTGAGTAGTTTTGGGGGTTTTTTAACAACCGAAAAGCTACAGAAAAGAGGGCGGTGGGAGGGGGAACACCTCATAAATACCCACTATTAAACATTTTTAGCGCT
>NW_010335288.1:0-4459 GCF_000700745.2 Antrostomus carolinensis
AATAAAAATATCAGATAAACTCTAGAAATTACGTAATTCTGGATCCTCCTGATGTACCATCTGGATTGAATTTTGCCCTGAATGAACTGATAGCAAATTTCTCACTTTCAAGTACCTGAATTTTATTACATGGTATGCTTGTTTCTCGTGCTCAACTGCATTATACTCTCTCGCTCTTTTTTTCTTGAGTTTGTGCTCCAGAGCTCATGTTTGGCTTGTATCAGCTTACCTGTTAAAATGCTAATGGCATAAGGATAAAGTTAATTTGGGCTTCAGAGGTGCAAAGACCCTTCCTGCTGTTTAAGGTCTGAGCAGGAGCTATGCACAGGAACTTGCAGTTCCACAAACTGTTTAACCTGTTGTTAAGCAGCACTGCAGTCAAGAGATTGTTTTGCAGTCTGTTTTTCCACCACTCATTTGTCCCAGCATCTCCCCTGCCATGAAAAATTTGGATCTTTCCTATCTGGTTCACTGCACAGGCACATGAAAGCTGCATACCGCAAACGTAAGGATGAATAGCCATGCATGAAGGAAGAATGGTTTTGGATCTTTCTGTTCTTGTAAATTAAACTATCCGTGCAATTTTTACATTGGGTTCCTACTTATCTTGCAGGTATCCCCAAATCTTGTATACATAAAGCAGCATCCACTGATGCACGTTCATTAAAATTCTGAGGTGTAGGCACACTGACTTCTATTCATACTGTGGTTTTGTGCAAGGAGAGAGTTTAGAAGAAAATTTGAGTAGGTTGTTTAAAATGACATTAAATTTTCTTGTTTATTTTCCTCGTTGATATTTTGAACTTGTGATCATTTATTGTAACTGTACATTTCAGCCTATTTGGAAACTAGCACTGTGTAACTGTCCTAGCCAAAAGGAAGCAAAGGACAGTGTTCAGCCTACTGACTTTTGGATTTCGGAATTAGTTTTGCATTTCTTCTGTTACTTCATATACATATTTTTAGAAGTGTTGATACTGCTAATTAATAATATGGAGCAGAAGGGCATAAGTTAAGTTTTTGTTATTAAAGAATTTTGAAATTAAAAAAGAACAAAAAAAGTCAGTGTTTCTTTGACTCTCTCCTACTTGTTCTCCTTTGTTATTAGAAAGACAAATATTGCATTCACTCCTACGCACTTAGACCCCTTCTACTCAATGGAGTAGACAGTTACTGAGGGGAATGGGTGCAGAATGTTAGGAAGCTTAATTTGCTTAATGTTAAAGTCTCAGCTGTAGTGATTTGGGTTTTTTTCCCTCATCCCAACTAGCATACAATTACATCTTTCTTTAGAAGATTGACTGAATTATAACTGTACTGACTTGGTCAGACAGTAAGATTGTCTGAAGAGTTGTTTCTTAAGTGTAGTATTAAAAACGAGGAAGTGAAAGAAACTAAGGAGAAGAATTATGTTGGGATCCAGCTGGAGAGCTGTTATTTTCTTGGAACTGATTGGAAGGCAATACGTTAAAGACTGACCACAATGGTTGTAGGATGACAAAAAGCTTCTGGATCAGTGGTCCAGATCTAGGTTTGAATAACTGAGCAAAAATCGTTATGTTGTGCTGGCTGCTTACCAACTTTAATTGAATTATTGGTCTCTTATGGTGGACCAAATTCATTCTAGTTGGCCATTCTTGCTCACCTTCCCAGCACAGAGGTAAAGAAAGAAATTGACGTATAGGTTGAGTGTTAGAGTGCCTCCAACCTGATAAGACATTTTCCTTCTTCCCTTTTTAAGCTACTGTACCAACTATATGGATTTGTAGTGTTGCTTCTTGTTCCCTACCTGTTTTAAAAGGGGCTTGAATATTTTGCTAATGTTTGCAATAATTTAATCTAACTTTGTATGAATACAGTCCAAAACTTTAAAATGTGGTTTTTTAAAGTTTTTTCAACAAAATACATTTGTCCTGCATTGAGTTTATTTAGTGAATGTCATATTTAGGAAACAAATGTGTGTTCAGAAATACCTGGAAGAAATAGTGTAGCTGAGTAAGCTATCAAGTCCTTCTGTTGAAGTATCTGTTCAAGCCCACAGTTACTGCTCAAGTCATAAAGATATTTTCCAAATCACTTCAGAGCTGGATCAGGGCCCGTATCCCTTGGATATCAACAATGTTGTCGCAAGATGACGAAGAGCCAAAATAATGTTTGCTTTAGAATTTGTGAAACAATATTGTCCTGTACGGGGTGGTATTCTATTACTGCAACCTATTTTCTAACTATGTTTCACTATTACATGAATATGAGTATTATTAATTTGTATCAGGTGTTGCTTGACACAGAACAATCATTTGAATTGTTATCAAAAATATTTAGAAATATTCTGAATGAATATAAAATTTATGTTCTGAATAAGTATAAATATTCATTTCCTGTCTTAAAAATGTGAAATCATGTCATTTGTTGAAGAAAAATAGGTTTTAGCTATTTAATTTTTAACAGAAGTTGATTTTTTTGTTTTATTCCCTCAGTGTTCCTTGGTGACTTGTTTGTACACCGAGATATTGGTTTGGATTTGCCTTTGTGTAATTCATATACTTTTGATCAATTCCAACTCATGCCCAATTATATTACACTAAATTAACATAATTCAACAGATGTTGATATTTAAATGTTTTCTGGCATTCACATCTTGGACAGCTGTCTTAGAGCTTGGGGAAAAGGCAAACATTTAGAGTTAAATGCTGAACATATGCTTAAATTACTAATTAGAAACAAGAAAAAACAATGCATTATCCTTTCTGAGGGCAGTAGGCCTCTACGACAGAATTTTTTTTAGAGACTCAATTCACAAATAAAGTACATAAGTGGCTTGAGATTGGGTGTCAAATCATACGTAGTGATGTAAGTTTTTATTTTCCATTGTGTTTGCTGAAATGATGCCAGTGTGGGGTTCAGTGTGTAGATTTGTAGAGTTCAGGAAAAATTTTGACTACTTCTGTGTCTGAATGACACTTAGAAGTGCTGAAAAAGATAACAGAAAAGAACATTTTAGGATACAGTATTAGGTGATGAGATAATCTGATGGGGCCAGGGGAAGATTGTATTCTTCTCATAATAGGATTGCACTAGGACTTTCAATAATACAGGTACGTCACCCTTATGTTTTAAGTTATGTTGTGAACAGATTGGCATAGTATGAAAGGAGTTTGATAGAGTTGCATGGTTTTATCACATCTGTTTAAGATTTAATAAAATAAAAATTAAGTGCATAGCGCTTGTGGTTAATGTAATGTTTTTCGCACTTGTGGAGGCAGATGAAGCAGTCTGTTGTACAGATGATGTCATTCTTTAGGCAAGTCTGCAGAAAAGCTTTACTGTTTGTAAAGAATGTAGATGAATCAAGTGTGGAACTGATTTCACCTGAATGGTGTCTGGGAAGAGTGATACCAAGAAGAAATATATTTATTTTCATAAGCATTAAAAAAATAATATGTATGCTGCATATGCATTGTATTTTATTATCTTGCCAGTTTCTCTAAAAACTTTTAATGTATTTTGTAGACAAGACTGATTTGCAGCAGTATTAGTCTACCATTCCTAACCAAGAGAAATTATTTCAACATTGTCAATACTCTGGTGTTGGGAGGGGTGGGGGTTGTTCTTTCTGCAGCCTTCAGAAAGTTAGCATGAGGAAATATGTATGAATTTGTGAATTATTTCACACATTAAAAACAAAATCAAAGAAACTATAAAACAAGATATTTAAGTTTCTGATTTCCAGGAACTGATACTGCATATCATCAACTATAAAAGCTGTGAAATCCTTCTAATTCACTGAGAGGGTTTGATGGAAGTAGAGGTAGCCCTCATGTACAACCTGAGCATACAATCTCAATGTCCCATTATCAAAAGTATTTTTTTCTGGAAAAAAGGCTCAGGTGAGGAACTGTCCCCCAGGAATGCAGCTGTCACAGTAGCTTTGGTGTAGACTGTGGTGAGCGTTGGGGCATTTATTGCACTGACTGCCTGGGTTGCCATCAGGCACACATGCATGTGACATGTTACTGTGACAAATAAGAAAATAGATTTCAGACATTGATTTGACCTGAAGTCAGGTAAATTTTAGTGACTGAGGTTTATCTCAAATGTTCCTAACAAAACATTGCTGGATTGTTTTTCAAGATTGCCCTATACCATAATACTTAGATGTGGAGTCCAAATCTTTGTTGTTAAAGGAACTGTTTTGTTTACTCTTATCTGTATTCATGTACTCCTCAGAAACTTTTACTTCAAACTAGTGTCCTGTGCATCTACTTGAAGTGCACATGCACTACACATATTTTACAGCACAAAAGAACGTAGGTACCTTCTTCAGAATGGAGAAGGAGCCATGCTTCCCTAACTGTCTGCAGGGCACGTAGGTTACTGTGTGTGTTACTTTTCTCTGGGTGTTCAAATAGAGACCAGAGGCTGTGTCCATACTTAGGCCAAGCTGTGTGCTACAAGGGAA
>NW_010335288.1:4473-56268 GCF_000700745.2 Antrostomus carolinensis
TTAACCATTGTTTTTCATATATATTTTCTGAAAAACAAATGTGCCTTGCATATTTCAGTGTAATATTATGAAATCATGATGCATCTTTTCTGTGACTATATTGAGATACATGCAAGAAGTAAATATGAGGAGCATTCATTATACCTAGATGATACAGAATAGTCTTCCCAAATTTACAGCACCAATTGCACAGTACATGTATTTGACATGATACCTTTTGATTAAGTCCATATGTCTGGAGACTCAGTCAAATGGAAGTGTAGAATTTTGTGTTTGTCTTATCTAAGTAGCTAATAGTGACTGGACATTTAGAAATACATATATAACAGGTTTTTAATAGTATTTGCCTCTCAACTTATCATAAACTGTTCCATGGATTCTCTTGGATCTTCTATAGATGCTCTTGAAGCCATTGTCTGCAACTTGTGAAGATTTAGGAAGATACAATAAAAGTTGATCCAAGCTCTCTTATTTAAACAGTGCTAATGGATGCACTTCCATTGGCCACCAGATACAGCAGTGTCTGCATTTTAAGCCATGTAAGAAATCAGATAATCTGTACTACAGGTCCGTTTTGTGTCAGGATATGAGAAACATTTCTGTGATTTTTGTGTAGAAGGTACTTGAAACTGAGGTTTGCTCAGATTATTCTTTGTTTTTATAAAGTTGAGCTGTTCCACACACTCAGATTTTT
The DNA here is from genome assembly GCF_000700745.2 of Antrostomus carolinensis. Taxonomy (NCBI): domain Eukaryota; kingdom Metazoa; phylum Chordata; class Aves; order Caprimulgiformes; family Caprimulgidae; genus Antrostomus; species Antrostomus carolinensis. The sequence continues at coordinate 5,168 of NW_010335288.1, forward strand.
TTTAATCATTTTACTGGCTTTCTTCTGTTATACAGTTGTGAGTTCCATTTTTTCATTTTTAACTGCTTTTGTGAATATTGCTTCACAGACTCCCTGCTCAATTTCAATTTATAAGAAATCCTCCAGTCATTTCAAGCTTAAAGTAAGTTGTTGCATCCTGCACTCTCTCTGCATTTTCTCTTCAATCATACCCATATTCATATATATTCTGTATCTATATTTTAAGACTGAAGACTGACAATTTCAATTAGATTTCCCCTTCAAAATAATTCTCTCAAGTCCCTTCTAAAATGCAAACCAGACAACTTTTGTGTTACTGTAATCTCTTGTGAAAGAAGTTCACTTACAAACTTTTATCAAGCCTCCCCATTAGCTGAAGCATTCAGCAGTGATAAACTTGCAGAGTTCTACAGCCATCTGCAGGCATGCATTGATACTGTGACAGAACGGTGTGTCACTATTTACCATGGGTTTGTTCCTCAGGTAAGAGAGATGTTAGGTGAAATATAGTGGGTAGGCAAGTATTGATCATTGCCATTTCATCTAATTGTGATATAGAAATCAGGTTTCTTGAAAAAAACATTATTGCATCATAATAGTTTACAGCATAGGATTTTTCCAAGCTATAGATGTTTAATAAATACTGTTAAACAAAAAATACACACTCTTCCACATCTGCCTTTGTTAGTAATCAGTACTTTTATGCATTTTTGAAACAAGCAGAACATAAAATCATCACCTTCCTTACAAGTAATCTTAGCAGTGTAGTATCATCTGCTAAGTGGTTTGACACTGAATATACTAAGGGACAAAATTAAGTTTGCCTTCAGTGATGTAACCATTGGCACAATTACAGTGCACCAACAATACCAACTGCACTATCAAATAAGGCATTGCAGCTTGCAAGGGAAGTGACAGCTGCTAACAGCAGACAGACAGAGTAAAGTGATCAAGAGACGTGTTGTTGCAGTGGGACATATAAAATAAACATGCAAACATTTTGTATTTAGTACAGTAATACCCACAGTTCCCCCAAATGAGATGACAGACAGTCTTGCTAGTTTAGGTTGTACTGGTGCATATGAAACTACCTGCTATATAACACTGTCTTCATTGTGTCTTTCTGGAGAGACTGTGGAACAATTACTGAATCTAAATAGGGTTGTTGTTTGTTGGGGTTTTTTTTTTAATTGGGGGAGAAGGGGTTTCTTGTATTTTGGTGAGGGGTGTTAGTGGTTACAGAAGTATTTAGTAAACCAGAGAGCTAGAACTTTAATGTTCAGGATTATCTACCGTCCTACACCCATTTTATTGTATTATCCTTCTCTAGTGACTGGGCTGGTGAACTCAGAGCTCTGATAGTGGCAAAGGTGATAACTACTAGTGAAAGAGTTAAGAATGACTTTGTGTGCTCGGTTGCTCAGAAAGTGGATTGCAATTAAAGTAGTGCAGCTATAGGTTCCCCCACAGAACAGACGTTTATTTGGGGAATGTAACCAAATGGTCCATTGACTGCAAAGGTCAGGCTAGATAAAAATGTAACATAGTCCATTACAAATGTCTTGGAGAGGTGAACGTGTGTAATTACAGAAAATGCGCTCATCAAAAGTATTTGCTTATTCTGATATGAAAATTAAAGAAAAAGAGGTTGTGTTGTGTAGGCATGGATAGAAATGTTGGAGGAGTTGGAAGAGAATTGTGGGCATATTACCGTAGTAAGGGCAATTACCTTGAAGAAAGAAATGGTAGGGAGACTGCAGCTATTTAAGAAGGAAATAACAAAATTTCCGTCTGAGTGAATGTTTGTCACAAGAATGCGGAGATGCTTGTGAATTGCTTTATATGTCATTGCTTCTATAAAAGTATTTGCTATATCAAAACTACTTTTTATTGTGTTTGTTTATTATTTCAATAGCTTTTGTATTGTTACTGCCTTTCTAGTCTGTCTTATTTTTTGAGGCTTTTAGTTACCATGTAGAAAGGAGAATCTAAACACTGTGCACAAGATGAGAAATGAATAAAAATTGACAGTGGCTTTTCTAGTGTTTTTGTTTAATATGTTGAGGCGTGACACAACAACAATAACAACAGAAGAATTCTTGGCATGCTAGTGTAAGTTCACACCAGCCTGGCTTTTGCAGCCCTGTTATTTCCCTCTGCCACAACTTTGCCGCTGCTATGACACTTGCAGGCCTGCTCGGCCGTGGTGCAGCTGATGCCCTGTCCATGCTCATATTTTTCTTATTGACAGTGAGTGTTCTTGCCAAACGCCAGGGACCATAGTCACATCTGTTTGTCTCCCAAGCTTGTCTGAGGCTGCTTGGGAACACTTTTTTTCCAGAGGGCAGCTTTAACTAGGCCTAATACACTGAAAAGCCTCTATTTGTAAATGCATACAATGAGGCGACAAGTTCCTGTTGTCTTTCCTTAAAAATTATTCCATTTGACACTGCTTGCTCCAGTCCCTGTCACCAGCACGTCAAAAGCCAAGTTTTCAGGCAAGGTGGTCTTAGCAAGTTTTATTTTTTCCCTAATAAAATGCCTAGCTTCCCTCCAGAGCACTATTTATAAATGATAGCTGGAAGCAAGCTAGGGGTAAGTAGACAGGAGTCAGGCAAATAGCTTTCTTCCCTTCTGTAATCCATGCTCTTCTGATTTAATGCTAAGAAACATAATGCTGAACTTAGCCTGATTGAGGGTCAGAGTTCTCCCTACTTTAAATACCCCCATTACAAGCATTTCAAAAAGTATTGTGCAGCTTTAGAATAATACCTCGTTTTGTCTAACCTGCCAGTTCCAGAGCTGTGATACATCTTGTCTGTTCCTCTTAAAAAAATTTTTTTTTAAAAAAAAGCTTTTTTTGTTGTTGTTGTTTTTCTGTGATCTGCAGTGACAGTGTATATCAAATGTTAAGACCTGGCAAAATTAAATACCATTTTAGAATCACAAGTTATCTTGATGTTTCATGTTAGTGGCCATAAAACCGGGTTTGACAAAGCTTAATTGGTACTCTAGCATATTATTATTTATTTGTGGTATACAGAATTTTCAACGACAACAAAGAAATACCCAATCTCACCTTGGCTGGTGATCGGGTTGTTGTGCTCAGCAAAGGCGAATGATTCATTTATGCTGAAGGAACAAGGCTGCCTTTCAGACGTTCATTGATTTTAAATTAAAAAGTAACTGCTATGTTCTACATGAAGGGTGACAACAATAACAAAGTAGTCCTTACTTAGTGTTATTCGTTGCAACTCCATTCGGTGTGCCTGGAGGAAAAGTGGGGAGACCCCAGTACCATAATCTTGCAGATCAATAATCTAGATATCTCAATGTAGTGTAACAGATAATCAATTCTGGGTAAAATAACTCAAACGCTGCTAGCTCTTACTGCTGTGGCTCAGGTCTTCAGGTTCAATTGCCTGACTTTATTAATTTTTATCTTTCATCCTACTTGTATTCCTGGCGACTTTCCCCCTTTTTCATTCGGAAGAGAAAATGGAGAGTTGCATACTGTTTAACATATAATTTACCACACAACTTATTTTGTGTATTTAATATCAATGTTATATACATCTCTTAAATATTTTCTCTCTAATAATTGTTTCCCCATGTTGTATTTAAATATTAATTTCCTTTATTGTACCATCAGTTATGAAAGGGTTACACTTCTTAATGTCTTTCTAAATTTAGAACTGAAATATATAATTGTAAATATACTAATTAAACTGTGTTTAGTTTCTGGATGTTAAAATAGGATGCAATTTCAATTTAGAAGAATTGCAACCAAAACATCTGTTTTAAAACAAAGATAATTAAATAAGTGTTGAAAGAGGGGTTCTCTAGGTGAAGCTAGATTGCACTTCTGTGTGAAACTTAAATTTCTTGGAATATTTTACTATTTAAATAAAAGCACTGTAGTACTTGTTAATTTACTGTATCTTTTAAAAGAAGTATGTAGAGGACTGTACATTGTCGTCTTTTTCATCAATGTAGTGTTGTCACTCTTTTACATTATTGAGCAGATCTGAGATCTCTGAACATTGTATGACCATTTGTTATTCATTTAGAAGCAGCAATCCTTTAAAAAGTTTATAAATGCAGTAAAGGATAAGTCACGTATCCAGACTTAAACCAGATCTTTTGAGTGACAGTGTTACTGTGCTACTATCAGATGTAATTCTTAGCTTGTAATTTTATCAAAATTCTCTACACTTCTGTGGTAAAAATCACAGTTCTCAGTAACATTTATGGAAAGATATTAAATTTGTGGAGTTTGGAAATTACCACATTTCCCCCCCCCCTTCTGTTCTAGTTCTTTCCATAAAAATGCCGTCTACATATATTCCGTTCTGCTGACACTGTACATTAAGGGAGGGTGGGGGAGGTGGGTGGGAAACCAAAACAAACAAAAAAAACCCACCACTATAATTGTACTTTAAGATCATATTCCAAAATTCAATATTTGGAAATTCAAAATTTACCTTTTTCTGTGTTACCTGACTTCTAATAGCTGGCTTTAGTGCAATAGAAGGTGTGCTTGTTTGCCATCCTCTGCAGCTCCACCAATTTTCCAGTCTCCAAGTGGAAGCTCGTAATTGTTTAATGAGTATACCAGATACTGTGCTGCCATGTTACCATTCTCAGAACTTGCCAGTAAATTAGAAGAGAACAAATTGGTGTGCTATAAGTTTATTTCATGTACCTTTGAAGAGCTTACTGTTTCGTGTTTTCTCATTCATTCTTCATCTTACCTTAAAAAAAAAATGATAATACTTTTCATGTAATAAATGTTGTTCTGACAGTCAGGCATTACTGGCCAATTGATAACCTTCCAACACTATTGTGATCTCTTTAGATAATTAATCTTAGCTATTTTCCTGTCAGGAGCAACAGTGGTTTTGGTTTATGTTGAGCTAGAAAGGTTGCCAGTTTTGAAAATTAAAAAGCATTCCCTTTATATTATTCATTTCAGTAACAATTTATGATGCTGCGTTTAGATACTGAGTGCTTGTCAACAAACATAATTATGCTTCAATATAAACAAGATTGGTGGCTTCACTGTGCAGCTTCATCTTGGTTGAGGATGTTTTGATATAGGTTCAGATTATACAAGCTGTGTATTTATGTGACAGTTTTCTTCCTTTGTTAATAGTTTTCTCCTATAATTACTTTCAGGCAAACCAGTGTACATTTAGGATCATTGTGCATGGGAGACATCAAACGGAGGAGGAAAGCTGCTCCCCTGCCAGGACCCACAGGTAACCAATTTCCCTAGGATAGCACACAAAACACAAGATGTTAAATCTCTAAATACAAAGCAGTAGGTCAGTGACCTGGGGAAATGCTTGATAAATTTGGTAACTTTCCATATAACTTCAGATATGTGCTATCTTTATTTATTTATAGAGATTAAGAAATAAATAGCCTCTCTTAATTCTCCTTCAAACATTTCCAATTTCTAGTCCTTTGTAGCACAGCACTTCTTTAAAGAGAATAAATCTCTTTTCATATACTGAGAATCATAGACAATAAAGATTGCTGCTTATGTCTGTTCAAGCATTACAAGGTAGAAGACATGGGCTATCTTTTACTGTGAGGAATGCATATGAATATTATAAATATCCTGCAAAATAAAGATAGAATGTGAATTCTTGGGCAAACAATTGAAAATGTGGAGATAAGGCTGTGAAACACAGCTTTAAAATTAGTGCTGTAGATTAAATAGGAAGCACTTGCAAGCCCATTTCTGAAAGATTTGTACAGATGCGAGGTCACAACCATTGGATGCATTTTGCTGATGTCACAGCTGTGAAATGACTTTTTCAATACCTAGCAGTGATTTATAGGACTCTCATCAATTTGTTGTATTAATTATATATGTGCATACTGGAAGGATTAGTTCATGTGTGTGTGTACCTGCGTGAGGCTTTTTATATATTGCTCATATGGAAATCTGGATTGCATGTCCTAGTCATAAATCAATTACTATAGCAACATATGCAACATACAGTTCTTCAAATATATTCTAAATAGATGTCTTTAGAGAAGCCTAATATTTGTATTCCAACTGAATTCCCTCGCCTGAAACTTCTTTGTTTCAAACCTCAGTGGCAGAAACAGACCAAGGATAATATTAAAAATGTTATTATAGGACCGTAGTGGCAGCAGTATGGAAAAAGAGAATGTATGGGTCAGCTTCTAAGACTCTGAACATATGTGAAGTGAGAAAGGAAAATACTTAATGGCTGAAGAGAGAATAATATAATTTTTTCTACAAGGTGATTTTCACTTCACAACTTTCAAGTACTAGGGGATGTCATTTTGTACTTAGAGGGTATGAAGTATCATGAAATTAATTTTATTATTCATTTTACCTTGGGCTTTCAGCCTTCAGTATTTTATTTTACAAGCTGGCTCCTCTGTAACTTTGCAAAGCAAATATTTTGATAATAAAGCAAATATATTATGTGGTCATTCAATGTTATGTATTTATATATTCACAATTTTAGACATTGCTTTGCCCCCCACATTTGCCTTTACATGGAGAGCAACAGAGAATAATAGTGGATAAAGGTATCATATGAGGTACCTTTTTAACTAATGTGTGGGGTTTTTTCTCTTCAAGGTAATCTTTTCAATTTTGTTCTCAGCAGGAGGATTGAGAATTTTTTCTGTGGTCTTATAAAAGTTGTTTTTTCTGCATTTCATCTTTATAAATTTTTAAGCAAATTGAAACTTGGGTAAACTTTGGGTAAACTTGTACATATGTGTAGATAATGTATAACATCTTATAAATTATTACAGTTTTCTCAAGGGATGACCTTCCAACAGCTAAACTATTGTTTATCTATCACAGGCCTTGTTTGTTTGTCTTTGCCAGTATTTCATACCATTTTATGGAAGAAACAGGGTTTCCCTTTAGAATGGAAATGCACGTGGAAATTTGGATTAAAATTGAAAGATCACTATTTGATTATTCTCCTTTCAGTAGTTTTAGTTAGCTAAGATATAGAAACAGAAGGACTAGATTTTATGTAGAAGAAGTTGTAAACTTTTTTTCTTCAAAGAAAGGGCAAAAGTTGTATATTTATTTACGTGAACAGAAGTTGGAAATGAACAGAAGCATTCTGCTAATAATTATCTATATTCCACGTAATAGTGAAACCTGAAAGGCTGTCTGTAAATAAGTCACTAACTGCAAATATTTTCTTGAGCTATATGCTAGGTAAATTAGCCAAGTTTCACCTAAAATGAGCCATTCCATTGAAAAAAAATATTTTCAAAATTCTCGTCTGCATTTTTTGAATAAATTACATTGCTAAATTAATTTTTGTAGCCCTCTGCACAGTGTCGAAAATTGTCATTTATATGTTTAGGTTCAGTGGTACTGAAGAGAATGAGTGGTGATCCTAATGAAGTACCGAAACATGTTCTCTGGTTTTGAGTCTCACAAGGGTAGCACCTGCTACTTTCAGACATCTTACAAAGCCATAGACTTCTGTAGCAAGCAGTGTTATTGGTTAAACATTTATTAATTGTGACAAGAACACCCAATTTATTTTAGCACTCCAGCTTATTTACTGCTCTTTCACCTTTGTATTTTGTGTTGAAAAAGTAAAATGAATATTGATAGAGTTAGATATTGATTTCTAAATTTATAGCCTGTTCTCAGCCTGGAGTCAAAGTCACATACCAATAGGTTTGTGTATATTAGTAACAAAGGATGTAGATTTACTTTTACAGCAATGAGAAACTATTGAAGCAAGAAAGTTTGAGCAGCATGGAGCATTTTATAGTTTCAAAAATGTCATTTATAAAGGTGAAGAAAAGCTGTGTTGAAAAGCAATGAAGAAAATGGGAGGTAATATAGGTATGGATTGTTAGGAGCTGACAATACTGAGACAGGAGTGTCCGTCCTATTCTGCCTTTTTTACTAAGATAAATTTTCTGGTTTATGAATGCTTGATACAGCCCCAATTGTGTGTTACTGAACCTAGATAGTTAATTAATCAACTGAAAAAGATACTAGTAAAAATTGTTTACTTCATATGATTTAAGAATTCAGTGTTGAATGTGATAAATATCTACTTTTTTTGCACAGTTTCTTCCATGAAACCAATACTATTTTAGTGATTCTAGTCAGATTTGGGACCAGGTTATTCTCAATGACTTTATGCCCTCTCTGACTACCTTGAGGGGTAGAGCTATTTCATATGACACCCTGGCATATTTCATTGCAGCAATACAGTGCCCTCAATTTTGTATAAAAACTTCTTAGACAAATACATTATCATGGAAATAGCCATACCAAAACTAGGTCCAGGTAGTGAAAGTAATAACCACACAACAAAAAAACCCAAGAATTTGTATGCAAGAGAAAGGATATTCCCTGCAAAGTATTGTTACTACTGGAAACACATGCATTGGGAATGTTTACAGTGATTTCAGTCTTAGATTACCTATTCTGTCTCATATCAAACCAGTGGATGCTCCAGAATTTTAGACGCCATGTTCATACCCTGAATATGCATTTACCTCAGTTCCTTTCCTATTGTCGTCTTCTGTACAAGTTTTTTTTTTTTCTCAATCAGCTCCTTTTAAATCCCCAAGACCTTCTAGATCCTTTTTTTTTTGTTTTTAAAGTCAGAAACCTCTAAATCTTCAGTGTTAGAAAAAATGATCAAATTCTGCTTCACATCTATGTGATGTTAATAATTTACAGACTGTAGAAAGTTTGATTCAGAACAAAAAAAAAGTTGTTTTATTTGAGTGCACTGTAAATAGCCATTTATTTCCATTTGAAAACAATCTTTTTGCTCTGGCATTTACATAAGCATGGTTTACAGTCTGGAGCAGTGGTGAAAACCTGCAAAAAGTAATTTTAAAAAGAGAAGGCTATTTTGTAGTTAAAATATAGAGAATGTGTATATAAAATATACAAATTATTGTGTATGTTATGGGCACTTTAATACTTACATTTTGCGAAAGTAAATTTCAGATGTCATTTTCTTTATCTAGTTGGCATGTTGCATGCTACGCTTCAAGCTGGTACTGATTGAAATAACCGAGTTAAAAGTCTCATTTTAAAGAATGTGTTTTAATGAAAAATATGACAGATTCTTAATTACAGCAGAAATACTGAGCACTGCTATAATGCCATCATGACTCACTTTAACAAGGTAATCAAAAGGGTACATGTTTTCATTCCTTTTTAAAAATTGCCAACGGAACAGCTAAGCAAACTATTTTGCTGATGCTTAATATGTCAGTGATTAAAAATCAGACCTGAATATCTGCAGTACCGAAATGATGATTTGAAAAAGATTGTGATTACAGTGTGACAGCAGAGGTGGCAGAGGCTAAGTTTGTGGTGAAGGTCAACTTAGTGAGAAAGTTGCAGAGAAAAGGTAAACTTTTGTGTACTTGGATGAACTAGGAGTAAATCTCAAACTCTAGACAAACTATTATACGCCTACTCTCATTTTAGCTTGAGTCACTGCTTTTCCATCTACTAAATGTACAACTCCATAGACAGAAATCCCTTTTGACAGGACAATACAACATTGACACGTGTTGTGAACACTTTCCCTTATTACGTTGCACGATTTCTTATCCTCAGTCTAAAAAGTCCAAAGTCTAGGATACATAACATATCTCCTTGATCGTCTGGTCTAGGGATACTCTATTTTTTGTTTGTTTGGTTTCTGCAGCAGATTAAATTTTAGAGAGTCCTTTCTGTTTCTTTTTTTCTCCTACCGTATTGTTTCACTAAATGAGTTCAAAAATTAAAACTTTACAGAGTGACATCCAGTATTGAAAACTGTTGTCCCTTCAAAGCAGAAGACTTTCATGTTGAGCTTGAGGTCATAGGTTCAGGCAGGGCCCTTTATGTATAAACACTGGAGTAACGAGGAGAGTTTAGTAACAAACCTCAGAAGATGAGATCCACAATGCAATGTGAACCAAGTTTATACTGAGAATTTACTGATGGATTTCTTGTGTTCTAGACAGAAGACAATATTCTTTGGCTGTACACACAGCCAGTATGAAGTCAAGAAGAAACCTTCAGGTTGATAGAAGATGACTATACCTGTCTCTTCTAAATGCTGTCATCTTCTGAAATGTGGAAGGTTAAAAAATAATTCCCCAAATTATTCTGGGAGTCTTTCCTAAGGTACCTGTTTCTTTCTGGTTGTGGAAAGTATTCAATTTACCTCCACTGGGAGTTGGACTCAGTGATCCTTATGGGTCCCTTCCAGCCTGAGGTATTCTGCGGATTTTTTGGACTTTATTTTCAAGAATCATAAACTAGCTTAACAGAGTGTATCACCAATGAGAGCATCCTTGCATCCTTAATATATAAGAAATTTCTCCTCAAAGAAGGCTAAACCAGGCTTCCCCCCCACCCCCTCAAATTTCAAAGGTATGTCTCATTAGACAGTTATACACTTGGATAATAGCTTTCCATGAAACCAAGAGGTAGCAGTAGGGAGACTCACTCCAGGTCAGTTATGTGCTCTGCAAATTCTACTTGTTCTTCACCAGGTCCCATAATAAACTGGTTCCTCGCAGAGAGAAACCACTTCTATTTCAGATGCCGTTTGTTAGAACCATAATCTTTTTCAGATGGGCTGACATACATCATGCAGTTTTCCTAGAACTCAACCAATAAAAGCAGTACCTGATATTTCTGTTAGTCTGCTTTAGCTTGATAATACCAAAGGACTCCTGTTAACCAGTGAAGGTTTGGGAGTTCATAAGTGTAAGGAGGAAATAAGTGTAGTTTTTCCCCAGTTAATATAACTTCTTATTCCAGCTCTTCACAACAACCTCTCAGTTGATGGTGACTAGTTTTTCTTTCTCCCGAGGGAATAAGAAGCACTGCTGTAAATAGACTCTGCTATAGATTATGCAAAAATCTCTTTTCTTAAAGGTTTTTGGCATGTAATTTATTTTTTGCATAAGGAAGGAGGCCTGTGCAGAAACCCGATAGCTTTATGCAGAAGGTTTTGCCGCTTCAGAGGAATAAAAGTAACTTTCAAAGCTATGAGAACATATTTTTGTAATGTGAGAATATAAAATTCATTGATTTGGTTTCCAGTGCAGGCAAGTTTGGATTTCTGTTTTCTGTCTTTCTATACAATCTTTGTGATTGGTGGAAAAGTTTCTAATAAAAGGTGACATAGATACCTGTTATACTCTGGATTTGTAAAGAAAATTTTGACTTTTGATTTCCACTACAATGAGAGGATTTTTTTTTTTATTGTAAGTGAAGTTTACCTTTCAACCTATATATTGACACTGCAAGTGCTAATGTAATAACTAAAATTTACGTGCTAGTGCCTTCTTTACTGATAGAAGGATTGCAGTGAATATTGTTTGAGTAAATAAATAGACAAATGGTTATTTAGCCCTTAGTAAACAATATGCAGATTCTAATTTTAATGAATTAATCTTAATTTTAAAATTAAAATAATTTGACAGAAGATAATGCTCCAACCACACTGTCACAGGCAATAGAAGTGGAACTTTACTTCCAGCATCCTCGTAATCCATCCCAACTTGGGTTAGGGTCAGATAGAGCTACCATAATGTGAGTAGTCCTAATATCCATTTAATCCTCAATCTTTCTAGTGAAATTAACAATAACTATGCTGTCTGTTTTGAGAGTACTACTGTGATTTAAATCCTTTCTCTGTGGGTTTCAGTGTAAGGTTACAAGTCTTTTTGTAGAAGTCAGGGAATGCTTATCAGAAGGGAGAAATTTTGCCGAGTTTCAAGGGGTTTGAGCAGAACTTTGGAGTGGTCCCCAGTGAGAACACTTCTTCCAAAATGCTGACCAGTGACAGTTTTTCTGTCAGTGTAGAGATGGCATAAAAATGACCCCCACTGGACCCAAGTGAAAAGACAGTCTTGGGTATTCAAGAGGTTCCCCTTACAGAGGAATAAATGGGAATCTAATAATTCCAACTCTTCCCAACCAATTTTAGTAGTAGTAAAGACTGAATGGGCAAGAAGTTAAACTTCGCACACAGTGTATTCCAATAAAGCGTGGAAGGAAAAGAGCACCTGCAAATCCAGTTCCAAGTGATCTATGATACTGGATGACTACTTGAACCTGAAGTTCAGTGTCTCAGTTTTCATCAGTGGGTGGATTTATGTTTATATATTCAAGAAGGTTGAAAATGGATTTAAATCTAGGGTCTGTGCTGCAGGAAAGAATGCATTTACCCATCTCACAATTATGTGACAATTCCTTGAGTAGCCCTTGCAGTGGGGCAATAGGAATGAAACTATGGTAGTGCAGACATTAATGAAACTCTGCTGTGGATGCTGGGTAAATATGGAGATTTCCAACACCTAATGAAGTTATGGCTCTATCCTCTCTGCTATTTTTATCTCTCTGTTAGCTAGAATAAAATACAGTGCAATCAGACTCACCTGAACTATAATCATTCTAAGGTTATTCTTTAGATACAGTCTTAGACAGCTCAGTGTGGCAGATATATAAAAGTCTGGTATAAAAATGCAATCTCAAATATTTAGCTAAATAATATGGGATTTTCATAACTGGGATTTTTTTTTAGATATACAGCCATAGTATACTGAATTTTGAAAACCACTGCAGGTACTGATTTTAAAAATCACCATATGGCTGTCGGCTACGTTCATGTTTTAAGAACATAAACATCTAGACAGCCTGATTCCCATTTTGTTAGAGCAAGCTGGCATAAAAAGATACGCTACAGCAATGTTGTATTCTGATATCCTTGTAAAATTGTCTTGTGTATCAGGATCAGACCTGCTGTTGTGAGCTCGTCTGTCTAGTGAGCAGTCAGAAAAGAAGAAGAATAGATGGAATATTAAATGCTTTCAGAAAATGAGAGGGAAAGTGCACTAGCTTTTAAAGTGAAGCAGCATGTATCGTTTCTCCTTCCATCGGCTGTTTATCCAATATCAATACAACACTTTAGGAGCCAAATTACTAAACAAGCTGCCAATTAGGCTTGCAGTCAGCTGGATAGATTAGTGGCTAAGAGAGGCAGATACAAGATTTTCATCTCTTGAGCCAATTACGCAAGTGAATTACCATCCACAATGCTCCTTGGAAGATTTGAGGTAGAGAGACTGACTCTGCTGTGATAGACATAAGTGAGATCCAGGGTAGGGGGTAAGGGTTAGCAGGCCATGTATTGCAAAAATTACCCAAGCAAAAAGAGATCCTTCTAGGAAAGGATTTAAAGGATTTAAGGCTGCTGGGAGCGATAGAAGAGGAAATAATAGTTGTGGTATGCTCTGCAAAGGCATTGCTGTTCTGTTCACAAGTCTTAATCATATAAAAGAAAGATGAAAGGCCAAGACTATATTTATGTACAGTGTCATTTTCTGAGAACTGTTTAAAAACCTGTTTTCTTAACATCAAAAATTGTTCAATGACCAGAGATGAAATTACTTCAGTATAGCTTCATTTGTTTCTTACAACTGGGGAGGGGAAAAAAAAAAACCAAAACAAAACAAACAAACAAAAAAAAAAAAACCACCAACAACAAAAAAAACCCTCTGACATCTTCTTAAATAGGGGTTATTTAAGAGATTGAACCCAGCTGTATTCTGATTTTATTCACCCCAATATAAGCCAAACATACTTGTTGTTAGTCTTATCCAGCAATTGGACCATACAAATAAATACTGTCACAGTAGTGGTTTATGAGGTCACAGTTCCTTTATTGTTCTATAATAAATGATAAATTAATTGGTGAGCTTTTAAATTTTTTAGAAATATTTTTCAAATAAAAATTTATCTGTCAGATCAAAACTGTGAATAGGCTCATTTTTTTCTGCTGAAGGTGGTGTACACTGGTGTAACATTGTTTCTTAAATATGAAGCAAATTTAAAACCTGAACTTTTGCAAGCTGTTGTATCCAGAAATGATTAAACAGATGTGGAGCCTGCAGAAGCATTAGACCTCTGATCTGATTTTAGCTTACAGATGGAATTAAATTAATTCATGGCAATCACTGTAAAATCAAGGGTATGGCACTGAATGCTAGTGCACTGTTTAACCAGGACATACCTGTCTCAACAGCTGTTAAGAAAAAATTACATACCTTTATTTTTCACTGAAACCTGCCTTTAATGCCATCATAAATATTGCACGAAAATTAAACAAATGAGCTTTTTGTTTTCCCCTTCCCACTTTTGCCTCTTTCTCCTCATAGGTTCCATATTGTTCTGTGTATGTATGGTCGCATGCATAATAGGTGTAGACCTTGAAGTGTGTCTATTCATATACACAAGGATTGGAGGATTGCCCTTTTTTTTTTTATTTTCAGTTGACAGTGTTGCAAAGAGAAGGAATGTAAGCAAGGATATTTTACACTGTGATCTTTTCCAGCAAGTTACTGTTCCTCAGTGTTTGCTCCTCATTTGTATAATGGCAGCCACTTCTACATGCAGGCTACTCATCTGGTAGATGAGGAACCCAGTTGTTACGGTTGCTAAAAATATTCTCAGTCCATTGAAGGAAAAGGCTCTGCACAGGAGATTCCTACAAGTTATTAGTACAGAGATTTCCTTGTAACTCCTGGAACCTCACAAAGCCTCATACAGCAATAAACTTAGAGAAATGCTTCCCCGCTTTTGTTTCTTAATCTGATTTTGCATAGTTATTTTTTGTGGAATGGCGCAGTGGGTTGCTTTTGCTCTTGCTCCTGGGTGGGTCGAGACTGAACACGTCCCAGAGGTAGCCCAGCCGTTTTCAAGGCCACTGTGCTTGGACCATTCTCTCTAACAGGCCCTGCTGGCTAGTCCAAGAAGTGCCATAGGCATGAATTAAAAACTGAACTTGAAGATGAATATTGCAAGGACAATTACTGCTTTTAATTAGAAAATAAAAGCCCAAAGCACAGGAATGGGGGTCAGGGGAATAGCACACACTGTAACATAATTTTTAAGAGCTCTCTCCTGTCATGCAGTCAATCAGCAATGCAAATGTTTTTTTTCTGATTACTGATTGGTCGTGGAATGGAGGAAGAGGGCAATACCATTGTCCATATTCTTCTGATTCAAGTAAAATATGTTACATTACAGAAAAATTTTTCAAATGATGGGTGAAAATTGAAGGAATATTAAAGACAGGTATAGATAATATTTATAGAAAAACTGACTATACTGCAAAAGAATGGCTTGCATATATTAAATATTTTTCACAATTAAAATAAAAGCTATCCATATTCACCTCACTTGCAAGAAGGCATAATTAGTCAATAAGTAATATAGGCAAATTGGGTGGGGTTTTGGTTTTGCCTTATTCTTGCTGCCATAAAAAAACCTCCAAACACATTGTCCTTTGGACAGTATATGTTGCCCAAAAGTGGGTTGTGAAGCCAAGTTTATGATAGTTTCTGCTCTTTTTCTTTTTTAATCTGGTGTTGTATAGGAATAAAACAGAAATCTTCTGAAGAGGTTTCAGTATTCTAACAGGAGATAGAAAAGTATGTACAGTGAAGGGCAAAATAGTTATAATATACATTCTGTAAGTACTTATATGTCTTTAAAAACAAAAAGTATTTCAATTATCCTATCAGGCACAGGAAAAATAATTGAGCTACTTCAAAAAAATATCAAAAATAGAAACATCAGTTTACTAATAACACATCAGGGTACAGATTGCTCTTTCATATATCTTTTTTGAGATTGCTCTGGCTGTCTTGAAAATTGAAATGCATATAGAAAGGTACATCTGTTACAGGAAAAGGTCTGTGGGTTTTTCCCCCAAACAGACTAAGAAAAAAGCTGTTGATGTCTCAGTCTATTCCTTGCATACCATTCCAGCAGCATTACTGTTTTTGTCTAAGCAGCAGTATGAATGATTTAATATTTTCCATTCTTAGATGTCATAAAATAGGCTCTTACGCTTGTTCTTTCCTGCTTGGCAGATCTGTTGGATCTTTCTTCCTTTTTAAGTTTCCCCCTTAATTGTTCCAAAGACGTTCATTTCTTGACTTGTGAAAAGTGGACCAAAACACGATTCCAGGATTTTACCTGTGAGGTTTACTGGAACTTTTGTTGAACAATAGCCTTTTTTCTTTCCCTTTTTTGAGCTTGAAAGTATAAGTAAGAAGGTTGCAAAGCCTATGTTGTGTATGTCAGGCAGTGTCAGGGACTAGTCTGTATGAAAACTGCCTCTGCCTTTGGGGGCCTGAAAAGAAAGGAAGGCTTGGACATTGAATTTTGTGCTGGTCAGTTCAAGGGAAACCCTCTCAGGGATTGGAAGCTGCTGACTTAAAAGCCTTTATTTTAAGCCTAGCATTAAGTATAGCTTCAAACCAGTATTAAAGGATGCCTTCTCTCAATGTGTTTCCCTTTTTCTTTGACTCAGGAATTGAGATACTACCTTTTTTCTGCCTTTTATGTAGCCAGCATTTTACTGAATATGAAATGATTTATAGTGGATAATATTGGAGTGTGGTAAATTCTTCATTACAATTGCCATGGGGTTTTTAATATGCACCTCTCATTTTGAACTTCTGTCTGTGTATGTGGTTTCCACTGCGGGACTTTGCCTTTTGTGTGTGTGCGTGTGTTTAAATGAAGCTTTTCAGAAGTGCATGTTCAACTTTTATTGTGTTCTTGTTTAGTAAGTCAATATAATGATGAGCTAGCTGCTTGCCAATGGTAAATTCTTGATTGAAGACATTATAGTCTCCAAAAACACACAATTATAGTCTCCTTCTACAGTATTTTTCAAAAAGTAGCAAGCCAGAATAAATAGAGAGTTAAACAGATAATATTTGAAGCTGGGCACATGGTTGGGGGTTTTTTTGTGCTGTTGTCTGGGGGGAGGGAGATGTTGAGCAAAGCTGAAGACAAAATCCAGCTGCCTACATGCTACAACTTGTGTTAGTTAAAAAACTTCAGGTCTTTTTAAAATTGTTTGTATAGTGTAACAATAAGTTGCTGCAGATTCTTGAAATATAATTTGTATCCCTCATGCAGGACAGTCATATATGAGAAGGCTTATCCATGGACCATCTCCAAACTCTAGCTTGAAGAGTTTGGTTGATGAGGGAAAAAAACAGCTTTGTTATTGGAATTCTTTTTTTTTTAATGATGCATAAATGGTGGGGAAAAAAGTATCTGTTATTGAAAAAATGAATCTGTTACATTAATATTTACAATCCTGATGATCTTTTCTGCAGTATGTGTGCAGCTTTTCTCAGACATCTCAAACGTATAGAGAGAAAAGTGCAAGCAAAACTTTAATGGCATCAAAAATACCAAAAGTAGATTTGTATGCATCAAATCTCTCTTACAACGTTCAATAAAAGAGAAACTGAGTAAAGATAGAGCTGAATTTCAGAATAGGAGGCCACTTGTTTGTACTGTTTGTGTAGCAGCTGTAATTGTTTAATCAGAAATTATTTATTGTGTTTTGTTGAAAGCAATCTTGAGCATTGATAAATATTGCTAAGAATGTGAAGATGGCTGTGATACTATGATGTGCCTCGGCTTAGTAGCTGTATCGGACAAGAAGTTCGGGTAATCTTGCCAATGTATTGGTAGAGTTGTACAGTTGATGCATGTTCTTTGAGACTGATGTAAAATCCACTGTATCAGAACATAAAAGATCTGTGACAGTATTTATCATACTCAAAAACTGAATGAGTCTTTAAAAGCATTAAAAATAAAGCATTAAGACTGTGTTATTTAGAATCATACAGTCAGCAGGTCAACATTTGCAAAGACAGCCTGTTCTAGCAACCTATTAGATGAATTAGGAGAATAAGAAGGTTTAAAGCTTTAAGGGAGATTATCCTGCTCTTCTCCACATGGCAGGCAGTGCTGATTAATGCTGTGTGTTTCTTTAATCTCAGGGTTTGTAGGTGAAAACACCCAACCAATCCCAGAAAACAACATTGGAAACAGAATGCTTCAGAGTATGGGCTGGACCCCTGGCACAGGTCTTGGACCAGACGGCAAAGGGATAGCAGAGCCAATACGAGCCATCCAGAGACCAAAAGGACTTGGACTTGGATTTAGCTGACAGAAATGCACTCTGGCTGCCTGATAAAAATAAAGCTCAATATTAATTTTAAAAGACAAAAAAAAAAAAAAAAAAAAAAAATTGAAAACTTACATTATTTGTTGTGATCTGCAAATCCAGTTATTCTTCTCTCAAAGATCACTGAAGTCAGTGTGCTTCACATTACCTACACCAGCTACAAGGTACAGCCACAGACCGGCATTCGCGTCTAACTTTATAATGGTGCTAAAATGTACAAAAACTTCTACTTTTTTATTTTCTGTGGTCTTAAAGTTTGTATTAAGCATAAAATTCAATATATTCACTTTTTTCATAAAAGCTTCTGACACAACAGGTTTTAGTATATACACAATTTTTTTTTTTTTTTTGTAAGTATAATTTCATCTCAAGAGTCTTGATAAGATTAGTCAAGGAAAATGGAACTTTTTACAGCTATTGTGTTTTCCACCTTTTCAGGCAAAGTTTCCAAGCCTTGTATTTCTAGTGTTTAACAACATTTGAGGATAAGCTGTCATTTTGCCCATAAGTTATACACGTTTCCCACTGGAAGGTGATAAGGTATGCAATTTTGTGTAAGAGCATGAAAAATGGCTTTGTTGTCATAGGAATGCCATTCCAACACCATTATCTGGCAGTGTATCACTGTCTTCCACATTCAAGCTCAAAAGCAAAGCTTTTATACTTGTTTTTACATTTACAGGATTATCTTTTTTCAGCAAATATTTTAAAAATTTAAAGTTTATTCTGACTTTTGATTTCCCTTTATATTAATAATCCTCAGTGTTTCCACATTGAAGTATAGTTTGAGCTTTGAACCAGAAAATTGTATTTTAAAGATGAGTGTCTTTCAGTGTTTATATTCTGGATTTTGGTATATTTTAAACGATGCAGTGTTCAACATTGTGTTATCATTTGGTTTGTGACCGTGCTGGTGCCAGTGAGCCACAATCTTTAAGGATCATGAACAGAAAAAGGGCAAGGAGAAGGGAGGATTAGGGTGGAGGAAAAGAAGGAAAAGGATACTTTGGCTTCCTGCATATCTAAGCTACCAATTTAAAATCAAGAGGGATCATTAAGTGTTTTAATCAGTATCCTAATGCATGTAATGTCAGCAGAAGCAATTTCATTAAGCACTAACCAATCAAGCTCCTAGGGTACTTATTGGTCTGCAGTATAAAACAAATTCCACTTTAAAATTAAATGATAGAGCTGAAGGAAACTGCTGTTCAGATGGACTAAGGAGAAAATTCTGTCCACCCCTGTAGTAGCTGACAATATTTACCCTGAATGCAGAGGGAACAGGATTTGATTCTCCAGTCTTTTTTTTCTTCAAGAAGAGGAGCTCTCCCTTCCTCTGCTCCCAAACTGCAGAGAAAAAGACTTACTTCCAGATGCTTGCAAGTATATTTCCTTAGAATAAAAAGAGCACAGCTTCCTTCATGAACTGTGAATTGCAGTGATGAATTTTAAGAAGTGTTTTTATTCCTTTTTCTCTTAGCTTCACCCATTTTCCAGAAAAATAATACTAGGAAAAAAAGAAGTAGCAGCAGTATAGCGTTGAATTTGCTTAAAGGAAATGTTCATGCTTTCCACTGTGAGTACTGTCAGTTTGGGAACATTGTTTCACCATACACATAGCGTAGAGTAAAAGATTAGTACCTGATACTGTTTTTAATGATAGCTGAATGCACATATTCTCTGAGTTTCAGGAGAACTATTTATTGCTGTTAAAATACTTGATATGATTGTGTGGTTTTGCTTTTTGAAATTATAAGAAATTTTAAATAGACTTGGGATTTATAATCAACACATACATTTATTTTTTTTTTATTGGAAGGTTTTGGGGCATAGCATAATGCAAGTTCGCCACTTCAGAAACAATTTAACAATATCTCTTGCACAACTAAACTGAATTAAATACATTCCATATCCAAAGAATTCCAGGGCCACATAATTGTAAAGGGCTGAGAGCCTCAAATTCTGCAGCTAGTAAAGGTGCCCACGAAAATAAGTGTTATTTACGATAATGAATTTATGTGCTCCCATTCTTTCAACGCGATGTGCTACACGGGCCAAGTGAATTCTGAAGACCTATTTGTATTGTGCACCACAATCAAAAATTCCATAAAATAATTTCCAACATGTGAATTGTGAAAGTGAATCTTTCGGTTCTGATTGTTTTAGCTCTATTTGCAAAACTGTAAAGGAACATTCATTCTCTGTTAAAATTCCATTGTTGCGCTTTGGTTACACCACCTGCATATCGTGGGCTGGAAATTCCAAGTATGGCACATATAACGCTTGTTTGAAGTGTTTCTGTACCAGTAGTTTCTCAACAAATCAGTCTGCAGCTCCAAAAGTACTTGAAAATATTTCCTGTTTTAAAAAGATAAGAGGGAAATAATACGTACATGTTGAGAGAAAACCTCTTTAGCCCATTCAACTATTTATTCATCCATTCATACAGATACAGTGAAGCAGCCAACCCAGTAAACAACTGTAACGAAAGAACTATTTAGTCTGATTGGAAATCAGTCTATTAGTGAGAAACTATTAGACATTAAGACTAGTCAAATTGTTTTTGATATAGAGATAGATACACCTGGTCTGTTTTCCAGCAGGTAGTCTCATAGATGCCATAGCTGACAGTCAACTTTATCTATTACAAGTTTAAGAACAAAGAGATTTATTATGTTACTGTTTTGAGAAATTTTTATGTTGCAGTAAAATTCCCATTCTGGCTCACACTATCTTTTAATTTCTGTTTTTCCATCTCTCACAGGAGTGGTTTTAAAGATATTCCAGTAGTGTGATTTTGCACAGTTAAAACTAGTGTTAAGAAACAAAACAAAAATGCATTGTACTTTTTTTCTTTTTTTAAGCTGTTGCAATGTTAGTTGGCTTTGAAACAAGTCAGAGTACTTCAGTTTCTTTATTTTTCTTCAGGTCTTTCCCTTACCTAACTTGCAGTCGTACTATGATACCTGCTATAAAGCTGGCTCACGTTGTTTTAAAATACATATATAGGTATTTTCAGATAATAATTCTTAATGTCTGTGACACTGAAGAGTTTTTTGCCTACGTAAATAAATATGGGATCATCTTGTATCTAAAAGTTACCAATCATTTGCCAGATTCTTTCCATTTAGGTGTTTGATTAATCAGTAGCTCAGCTCTTACCATAATATTCTTCGTCTGCAGAATGTTTAGTGAAGAGAACAGACACTAAGCATTGTCGCCATTGCATTTTACTACATGTTCCATGGTGTCTCAAAGTTCTGTGAATTGAGCCATTAACTGTTAATAAAAGAAACCCATGAGCAGTATCTTATTTTTAAATAAGTATTTGTCAAAGTCAGAGAAGCATTATTAATATGCTCATTTTAAGAAGTTTGTCCCTGCATTTGTCTTTCTGCAATTAGGTCAATAATGGATGTAGAATGGCGGTAAATAGCTAAATAATATGTATAGAATGCTTTGCTTTAGCAACACAAATGCAAGATGAAATAAAATAGACTCCATTCTTCAGAGTTTTGTCTGTTCTTTTCTTTAAACTGCCCTTTTCAGTAGCATTGTTATTGCACAGGTGAGTAAAAAAACATGCTGTTTCTGAAAATATAATTAGCGTTGCTAATATCTTGTACCAAGTAGATGCATATTATGCTAAAGCTATTATGCCACCTTACATGTACCTTTTTACTAGTTCCTTTCTAGGTTATTATTATCCATCTGAAAATGTTACATCATGACATCAAGAAATGCCTCGTTTAAGATGTTTGCAGTACTTTTGTTATCATATTCTTCTAAGACATTTAAATCCACTTTCTCTTCACTCTTTATGTGTATACTTTGATAACTGTGACAGGACGTTGTGCTTTCTCTTCAAACAGTTCTCCAAAACTGTTCCTCTAGGGAGAGCTCACACAACCTTTGTTTTACTTTCCCTCTCCTCACGCTCCTGCGGCAGTTTCAGTGAAGGCGTATCAGAAATGGGGATCCATTCCCACTTACCTCAAGTCAAGAGACTTTTTAATTAGGCTTTCATCCCTCGCAGAGTTTTGAGGAGCAGTGGCATAGTTAGTACACAGCAATTGCATAACCAAGTTACCCACAACAGAGTCCCATACCTAAGGGCGGTGTGTGTTTTCAGTCTGAAAAAAACAGGCTAAATTATTTCATTATTTCTTTATTGAACTGTCGTCCAGCTGTAAAGCTAATGTAAATTGTTAAAAGAAAAAAAATGGCATTTTTAAAGATTGTTATATGATTTTGCTTTGAATTCTTCCTGGAAAAGGTTTTATTGTGGTCAAGTGGGTTTTGTTTATAGGTACAGTATTTAAGATTATACCAGAAAAAGTCTGGGAGGAGATGCAGCA
The DNA here is from genome assembly GCF_000700745.2 of Antrostomus carolinensis. NCBI lineage: Eukaryota > Metazoa > Chordata > Aves > Caprimulgiformes > Caprimulgidae > Antrostomus > Antrostomus carolinensis. The sequence continues at coordinate 27,594 of NW_010335288.1, forward strand.
ATTTCAGCATGGATGCTCTGCATGTCTTAAGTGAGGGTTTTTAAAAAAAGAAAAACTATGTAAAAACTTTACCAGCATAGATTCATATAAGCTGTATCAGCTAAACTGTAAGAGAGTTTGTCCAGTAAAACTGTCAACAAACTATTCTATGTAAGTGTGCTTTAAGTTATTGTGGAAAATTTTACAAAAAGCAACAAAAGTTTGATGATTGACTGGTAGTAGGTAACTCTAGTGGAAATGTTTCGGCTTCCTATGATTCTTTTCTCCTGTCCTGCAACAAAACAGATATTGCAAGTGTTTTGACCATGATGGTATATTGCTTGTATTTCAGTGTTCAATCTTTAAGTAAAAGGCTGAAAATCACTGAGATTCTGTAAAGCTGATCTTCTGCATCTATGAGAATGGTGGTTATTAAAAGCTGTGAAGAGTGGTTTGAATTATTGAGGTATTCCATCTATAGAAAATTATGATTTTGGCCTCACTGCTCATGGCATATTGCTACGATGAATTTAAGTATTGGAGAGTCTGACTTCTGAAACTGAGTATAAGTCATTAGTCTCTGAGGAATGTATGTTTTATTGTAATATATTTACAATGATTAAATATGCAAGCTTATTAAAATAATATTATCTTTCAGAATATTTGATCATAGATCTGCTCAGTTTAGTTGTGCTTTGTCCTTAGTGTTGTCTTTCATCCTTAATACTTGTCCACTTTTCTGAAAAAGTGTAACCCTATATATGTTTTAAGTTATACCCAATGTTTTCTGCCGTAAAGTGTCATCTCACGTATGTGGAAAGTGACGCCACTCAAGATTTTCTGTCATTTCAACTAGTCTAGTGAAGTTTTTTTTCAGTACCTCCCTAGGCCAGTTTTCTGAATGGCCTACTGTTGCCTTCGTCCGTTGTTTTAAGAGATTTTGATACTGAAAACTTGAAACTTCTGTAGCCTAGGCAGGCTGTTGTATTGGCCCCTTCCTTTCACATGGCCCCAAGCTGATGAAGACTGGAAGATACGTAATCTGCACATAAATATCTCCATTCACTTCAAGATGTGAAGCACTACATAGGTCTAAAAATAAACATGCATGCAAGTGTTTGGAGATTGGGACCTTAACTTCCTTCCCCATAAAAGATATGGGTCCTAAGTTTTCCATGGCATCAGAGTTCCCACAGACCCGTGGAGTCAGCTGCTCCTTTGTTGGATTGTGCTGGCCCATCTATCTTTTCTTCAGAGCTGCTATAACATACAGGTTGGCTTGTGGTCAATGTTGGTCGTCTATCCTTTCAGTACCAAACACGGTACATCCCAGCAGTGCAGGGAGGCAGAGTGACGTTTCAAGCTGAAATCTCCATTTTGCATAGCTTGAAGTAACACACACTGAAGCACGCACGCCAGGTTGTCTGGGCCAGATTCGACACCATCAGGCAGTCAGTCTAGTACTGGGTAGTTGATCCTTTATGTGTTATGTAGTCTTTCATTCCAGCAAAGTACTAAGAAAAAGGATAAGAAAAAAACAGAAAGTGTTTTCAATTCAAAAAGGATATAGCAGAAAAGTAAGAGCTGTAGATAAGGGATCAAAATCACTTCTAAGGCTATGATACAATGAGAAATCCAAAATCTCTCTTAAATTTGGGGGTAGATGAGCAGGGAAGAAACGTGCATTACAAGTATACAGAAGGAAAATGTAGATGTCCCAAGTAGTATTTTCTCCAATGTACAAAAAGAAAGCTGTCATATGAGACAAGAGCAAGAAATAAGTCATTTTAATTTTCTGTTAAACTACTATTATGAGAAATCAATAAACACATGAAACAGGAAACTCGGTGCCACAAGATATTGAGTCAAAGTGTTTGGCAAAACAGACTCAGCTTTTTGATGCACCTTTGAAGGATACTGGCAGTTTTAGTACCTGATGTAAGTTAAATTTCTTGTGCATCTGCTGCTTTGAATCCTTAACTTTCTCTGAGTCAGCTTTAATTAGCTTGTTCTACACCTATCCACCCTCAAACATGCTCCATCATATTCTGAAGCATCTCTTACTGTTGATGCTGTACCTCAGATTGCTCCTTGGTTGTTAATTTCCATGAGTTTTGTTTTCTGCTTTAATGAGCTGTGAATTTTTTAAAATTTGACTTCCTTAGAAACTGCCTATAATGTGGTTTCAAGATTTTTTTCTATAAGGTAGATTTAAGTGATGAAAGGAGATTCTTTGAAGAATCAGGACTAATGGTTTTTGGGTTTTCCTCCCATAAGATGTTTCTGCATTTAGCTCCTTGATTTCTTTGAAGACCCTCACTGCTGTTCACCATACTCCCATTGGTTTCTGTCTTGCACAAACTTGGCTGTTTTCTTACAGAATATTATGGTGTAGGGCACAAGAATTTATCCAGTTGCATTTACAAGTATACCGATTTTCAATTCTGTACTTTTGGTTTCAGTTCTTAAGAGTTAGGTTTGTATTCCATATGTGTTGCCTTATTTTTCTTCAAAATGTTCCAGGTTACCTCAAGCATCTAATTGTTCTGCCATTTGTGAAGAAAGTGGAGTATTTATCTAAAATTTTCTAAATGCCAAACTGTCAGTATATGTAACGCTGGCCCTCATTTCTGGTAGTAATAGGTATGATCTGCAACATAAACCATGCATACGTAAGTATAGCTAATGTAAGATAATTTTAAGAGTTTTTCTTAATGTGAGTTATATAATAAGTAACACAATTGCCAGGTTGCCTTTATACTCAGTGTAGTCTGTAAGTTGATGTTATTTTCCATTTTTTTTTTTTTTGTCAGTGAGCATATGAATGCTAGTGAATTATAACTCTTATTAACTGAATTTAGGCAATTTGTATCCATTACCTACAAAGATATGTCAGCTGCTAAGCTGTAGCTCTTGGCCAGGAATTCAATAGAACAAGAAGTCCAGATAAGAATGCTGCCACTTGCAATGGGTGAAACAGATAAGAATTTACCATCTAGATAATCCTCTCATCTTTCCACCTCTACGTTGTACCTACCTGCAGTTTTCCCAGCGTGTGTAGAGTTTTCCATTATGAAGGTTCATGGAGAAATGGTGTAGGGGTTCAGACCTGCAAATTGTAGTCTCAGCACTTGATATTTGCCTATTACCCTTGTTTATTGCTAACATGGAGAAGTATGCCTCCCATAGCTGGGTTCTCTTTTGAACATCCAGGGCTATGAATGTTACTCGAGGCTTTTGAAGAGCTGGTCATAGAGGCACTTTGCACTGGTAAGCTGCCTCTTATTGTGACTCTCCCTCTCCATCTTAGGTTTAATAGAATAAAATCTGAATTTGCACTGTGGTATGCAAAATTTGTGTCTTCAAAGGAAAAAAATTCTCTCCTTAAAATAAAGCTACTCTCATATACAATCTAGACTCCATATTTATCCAGAAAGTAGGAATTTTTGTTTCAGAGAATGTTTATTCAGCAAAGTCCAATGTTTTGCGGAATTGTACCTTTTCTAATAAACCATGTCCAAGACACAGTGTATTCCATGTGTTATTTAGAGACCAGATTACCACAGCCTTCAGCTCTGGTTTTACTGGGCCCCTTCTGTAAGCCACCTACTTGGTTTGAGATGAGGATCGTTCCAAATGAACTGCTACAAGATTAATTGTACTGGACCATGACAAGAAGGTTGCAATGTCATGGTGAGGGATGTATCTAGTGGTGATTTTTGTCACCATCCAGGATAGTGACTGAAGAATTTTGGCCAGAACCACATCCCTGAACGGTCTTTGGACCTGGCAAATCAAAAAGGCAAAACTAAAAAAAAAAAAAAATGCAGGCTTTTACTGTGTAGTTGAGAAAATGAAGTTATTTGCCTGTATGTGCCTACCCAAGCAAACACATACATGCATATAGATGTAGATCTCTGTTCAGAGAATGATATAATACATAAAATTATGAAAACAATAGTTAAAACTTAGGCTGTTTGTTAAATGGTCACCCCACACATACCTCATGGAACTGTGACAAAGCCTTTGGTTCTGCTAAGCCCACATTACTTAAAAGGCGTGAGTTGCTTCTACAAAAGTCAATAAATCTGCAAGGTATTGTTTCATATTCTGTCTTTATGTAAACCTAGCCAGGTTTTTTTAGTTGTCTTCTTCCTAATCAGTGTTAAAGTGCATTTAATAGCTCACTTAAGGTGTCATCCATTACTATGAGTTACTGTTAGAACTAATTAATAGAGCTGAAATTATTTTGTAATGAGAAATTGAAGTATTGCAGTGTTAAAAAAAAATTACTATTCATAGCTAATTAATGTTTAACAATGCAAATAAGCTGATAATTATTTTTCAAGCCATAGAAAAATTCTGTGACACTTTATATACTACCTTTGTGATCCTAATTGTTTCTGAAAAATACCTTCAGAGAGAAATAGTCTGAAGAAATTTCCCTGCATAAAAGGCAGTTTCTGAAGCACACAGTGAATGAGAGCTCTCCTTTTGTTTGTGTGGGGCTGCATTCAGCAGCTGTTTTTCATAGTAAATACTGATAAAGATGAGGAAAAAGTAAGGGTCATGAACATGGGTGGAAGAGGAGGTTATGTGGGATCTTGGCCAAAATTTCCTGACTGCTCCAAGTGAACCGTTCTGCTTTTCGGTTACTGTAGGTATTGCAAATGCAGCCCTGATGGGCTCAGATCCTTCAGATCCTTTGTGAGAGAAGATGCTAACAGCAAGTGAACACAAAATTCACAAAATACATTTTTAGGTCACATACATGGTAAGTTAATGCAATTAAAACACCCAGAAACAAAAAGGAAAACTAGCAAGTCTGACCTGGTGTGGCAGTGGGAAGCATGTGAGGTCACAGGCCCCCAGAAATCAACATGTTGTTTTTTCTTTTCAGATTTCATCAGTTTGGATGTTAATTAATCCTTTCTCTGAAAACTACTTCAAGTTGGCCTTGTCGTTTTGTGGACCAGCCTGATGCCATGGGCATTGCCTGCTGATCGGACAGGAGTCACTGCAGGTGCAGGTGGAAGTTTTTTTCCATTCTGTGGCATTTTTCACCCATTTTTCAGAACCAGTCCAAGTAAACATTAAAATCTGTTCTGCAGTGATACAAGCTCTCACTTTCTCATCACTGTTCGCTTTAGTAAATGAAATATGCACTTCCTCTGTTTTGTTTTGGTTTTTTCCCAACTTTGTAATCTTTATTGTATTTTAAGATGTTGGTTTATTGTCACAAATTTTACTTTTATCAAAAGTTTTTCTGAAAGTGTTGGGTATTATCTTTTTTAATCATCTGGTAATGAATACTATTTTATTTAGCAGGTTTATGATAATATATAATCAACTAGCAAGCAAATCACAGAGGCTTCTGCTGCTGTCCTACTAAGTGCGGATGCATTACGTTATACGCCTGATGTTTTAAGTCAATCCTGGTTTCTTTCCAGCGACAGCCACTAGCTGCCAAGGGTATGATCTGCTCTTGCTACATCTGATTTTATCTGTACATTAGAGTTGTCTTCTGCCTTTGAGTTGTAAGACAACATAAATCATCCTCTGGCTCACAGGCACCACCTACTCTGCTGCACAAGAGCATTCCTTGATTGTTCTTTAATTTTCCTGCAGAACATGGGGTATTTGTTGTCATCCCACTCTTGGCTGCTCGTTCTCCCCGACTATGGTCCTTTCCTCTAGGACTATCCACCACTGCGTTTTCACTGTTGAAGTGGTGGTCAGCAAACTGGTATCAACCTAACTTCTTTAGAAATTGATTTGAATTTTTTTGGTGGTTTTGACCTCAGATGAGGCCTTGTAATCATGTCCTATATAGTCTTCTGGGAGTCTCCCATGATACCATATGTTTTGCTGAAGGCCACTGCTTCTGGTTGTCTATTATCTTGCAAAGTTTTACTTGGAAACCATCACCCATTTGTGTCTGATATTCCCATGCCAGAGGAAAGGAAACAGAAGCATGAAGGTAATATTTTATTTTCTTAATTCATTTAATTATTTTAAATTTAAATTATTAATTGATGGAAGAGGAGTTCTGAGTCAAGACTTCCAAACTTTTGGGGTTGACAGAATTGGGCCTTGAACCAGCTGTGTACTTCAGTTGACTCATGAGTCATGTAACCCCTAAAACCAGGGGGAAGAAGCTTGTAGACCAGCAACAGGTTACTGTGACAAGGTTTTCTTGCTGTCAGAAAGGTTTGGTACAGCACTTGCTGATGTTTTCCTCATTCTGTATGCTGATATAATAATTAAAATATTAAACTCATTCCATAGATCAACTTGTCTTTGACAGTATTTTAGGCAAATTTGCACTAAATGTTTAATAACCAGTGTGACTCTCATGGTTGAAGGTTGTGATTTTTATAGATTCCTTTACCAATTTTGAGGAATACTATTATGAGGCCCCACCTGGGTAGTTTTCCTTGAGTGGTCCCATGCTCTGGTCCCTGTGCTCTCCAGGACTGAGCGCAGGCTGTCTGGCTGCCCCAGCTTTGGACCCATAGCAATCATTTTCCCTGCTTGACTCAGAACAATTATTAATTATAGTTTGAGCACCTCTTGGGCTAAAATTCGTGTGTGTTTTACAATTGAACATTTTTTCATGTTAACAGGTATTTAACAGATATTTAAGATATGTAACATGAAACGTAACACTTTAAGCAGGTTTATTCTCATCTATCTTGCATGTTGTGTTTATCGTCTTGCAACGACAATGTCTGAAAATCTTACCTGTGTGTTTGACAAAGCAACGTAACAATTTGCAGAGGGAGATTTTCAGGGCGGTTAGTAGTTGAAGTACAAATATTTTTGCAATTTGCACCTCTACTATAGCTATAGATTATCAAGTGACTTAAGGTATGGATTTAATTTTAGCAGTTCAGACTCTGCACACCATAGAACATGGATGCTTTGAAATGTTTTTATTTCTAAATGCAACTTTACAAAAGGAGGGAGAAGGCTGAGAAGCCTTCCTGTCACGGCTCTTGTGTTTCTCCATTACGCCTGTTAACAACTACACTAGAAACAAGCAGCAGATTTTTTTCCACTCTGTGAGTAATTGTCTGCACAGCAGTGACAGATGTGCAATATAGCAGCTTCTTCAGGAAAAAATTAACAGTTTGTCCAGCATGTCAGCTCGCTCTTTTTAGTGCTTCAGAGGTCTTGGCCCCATTATAGATGATTTAGAAATTGAGGCAAGCTAAGACCAGCTGCCTGGGTTGAAAGCCTTAGTTAGTAGCCCTCATCTGCATTCCAGTATTCACTTACATCTAGAAATTGGTAGGGCCCCTCTGGCCACAAGATGAGTATGGGCTGACAATGCCTTGATTTGTTGAGAGAGAGAATAAATGGGTTTTTCAGAAGATGAGGAAATATCACCATTACTGGCCAATTTACAGCATTTTATCTGTTCTTCAAACATGTCACTTTTGTTATTGTTGCATGGTAATTACATAGTGAAACGGAAAGAAAACAAATTCTGGTTACATATTCAGATGGATTGCAAAATCATATAATCCTGATAAATGCCCATTTATGATACACATGGATGAAAGGTTCATTTTAATTTTGAATAGCTAGCACAGCCATAAATAGGATATAGGATTAGATCCCACAGAATCCGATTACCTAAAAGCAAATAGTGTTTTTCTTCACTTTTTTCATAACCAGGAAATTCAATGTGTGCAGGGTATTTAAATAAGCAGGTTTTCCATAAAAATATATGAAGTAAATATAGTTCAATAATTTCTGTATTTTAATTATAATAATTTAGGATTATTCAGCTAAGTCTTTTCTGAAGTACTTGTTTGTAAAAAGACATCAACCCATCAATATTGCCCAGAAAGGTATCTCACAGTTGTACCCTATGGCATGCTATACATTTATGACAAATAGAAGAAGCTTTGCTTACTGGATATCTAGTGCAACAAAGCAAAAGATGGCCAGTGTTGCACACATACTGTGAATTGCAACTGTTATATCTTCTTACCAGTTTTAAAGAAAGTTTCAGGGCAGATGATGAATTTAAGAAGCAAGTTCTGACAAAACACCAGGTAGCTGCAATTTTGGCAATAGCTTTCATGGCTGAATCATTGTCTAAAATACGGGAAGCTCAATTTTCCTCAATGGGAAGGCACAAGGAAAGGAGTGGTGTGAAAATACATGCATATATTAGCAGAAAGCTGGGCACTTGATTCCTGATCGTTAGAGAGTGGAAAAGAAACTGCTTGGTAAAGCTGTCTGCTTCGTAAACCTTTGATGTCCAAATTATGTTCAGAGGATGTTGTCTTCTCAATTTTAAGCAGTTTTTGCCTCTGCTTGAAGAAGAGTAGGGACAGCAGAGAAGGGAGCACCTGGGAAGTTTTCATTGAGGCCACCCTCCCTGCCGAGCAGACGTCTCTGTCCCTGAAGGGAGCCAGGCTGACAGAGCCATGCCAGACGTGGCACAGGCTGCCTGAACAGTGTTAAATGAGATTGGTTGCAGAAGTCACCTACAGATTGCACATGTTTCCAAGGGAAGAAAGATTTGAAAGCTTCATCTTCGGATATGTCTTAAGTATGGTGCCTTCACACTAGACTTTATGTTCTGGAGCACAGAGTTAATTGAAATTCTCTCACTAAGGAACATAATTAGGCCCCTACTAAACATTTACCTCTGGCAAAGTCTAGCCTGATTTTTTTCATCTGTTTTTATTCAAATACATCAAGAATGTGAGTAGGTACCAGCAATCTGAGCAACCAGCCCTCAGTTGGATCTGAACTGATTTAATTGTATGTGCCTGCACTTGTCCACTGTGTAATCATTTAAAGTTTTACAGTTTGTGATCAGTTTTTACAGTTCAGTTTATGGCTACAGTAAGCCCAATGTTATCACAGGTGAATATTACTTAAATTGGCTGGTATTGTTCTCTTCCTCAAGCTTGCACTGTACTGTAATAATTTAACTTTTCTCCTCTTTCTTCTTGGCAAGTTCTGAATCTCTATATAGCTATTGACAAGACTGGTACCAACAGAACATTTCAAAAGGCTACTTTATTGTGGGTCAAACTTTCTGGTAGTGGGAGACGTAATATATAGAAAGGTTAATCTCTGGGAGACATCGATAGATGCTCTGTTACTTTGGACATTTGTAGATGAACTTCCAGTTTGTTGGGGATCCCTGTGTGGAGGTGACCAATGGGTTATGTGATCATTTCAAGTGTGGTGATGAGTGGAAGAGCTGTTGTTCAAGATTTCAGAGGGATGACATGATCTGAATTATATTCTTCTGACCTCTCACTGTTCATTGTGGCAGTGCTGCTGTGTCCCTCAGCAGACTTTCTAATGTGACTCACCAACAAAACTGTTGTTGTCCCAGTTGTCTTGAAATGATGTGGAGGATGTTCCAAAAATGGACTCACTGTATTTTGGTGTGTGTGTGCATGTGCAGATAGTGAAAAAGCAGCATTTTAACTTGAATGCCATTTAGAAGAGTTTTTTGTTTCAGCCTTCAGCAGTTACTCAGTATGATGATATATGCACACTCAGAAGAAGAATAGTATACAACAAAGCAAAGATTTCAGCTTTGATGAATCGCTGCCTTGTTTCCCCCCGCCTTCCATTCAGACTGAACGATTACTTGCTGCTTTACACACACTAAGCAGTGTGTCAGATGTAACTACATGCTGCTGTAGCCTGACTTTAAACAAACATCCAAAGTGGCTGTTGAAATCTAAATAGTATTTGCTCATCACCTTTAAAAAGGCCATAGTTTTGCCGTAAGTTAAATTATAAAGAAGTCCTTCTTTCATTATGATCATCCTGAATTTCTTAGTGCCACTGAACCTTCCATAATATACAGCCATCTGGTACAATTTCTTCCAAATACAGCCTCACATTTGATTGTAGGGTCTGGAACATCAACATGTAAGCATGTGCTGCTAAAGCATCTTCCCTTACTGTCTGATGCCAAATTTAGTATGTTGTGGTTTACTCAAAAGCCCCAATTTTTTGTTTTAGACATATCCATAATAGGTGGGATTGCATAGGCAATATCCCAAGAAGGCAAGGAGAAAGCCACAACAAATTCCAGTAAAGCTGAAAGCATTGCAGGGATGTGGATGTACTTCATATATAATTAAGATGAAGTGCAGTTATCTCAAGGGTCCTTAAAATCACTTGTTGATTAAAAAAAAAAAAAAAAAAATGCTCTTGTACTAGGAAGTGGTATAAGGTCACTAAAACAGAGCTCAACAACAGGAATTAAAACTATACCATCTTCATGTTAGTAATAGAGTAGGTAGCAATCAGCTTCCTCACCTGTGCCAGCTCCAGCAGAGAGAGGTCTGGGGCAGTCAGAAAGACATACGAGGCTGGCACAGTCCCCAGAGCTGGGCAGCACGGACGCTGCTGCTCCTTGGCCTCTGCAGCAGGACAGGGCTGCACGTATGCCCTCCAGCCCTTTTCCTGCAGCAGCATGCTTGGAGCAGATCGGGGATATGTTGGTATGTACAGATAAATGGCACTTATCTGCAGAATAGTTTCTTACTTCTTAACGCCCAAGGAGGAGCCAGGTTCACAGCATATAAGACTTTGCATTCCTATTCTCAAAGCCACTGCATTTTTGCATGGGTAGCATTGTGTTTAAGGGACTGTTTTGGAGATGTAGTTAGAGGTGACACCAGGCTTTCACTGAGACCTCAGTGAAGTTATTTAGTCTCTCTGTGACACCGTTCTCCCAGAGAAAACCCAGATTATTCCTATGCATTAGTTGTCTTCACGTGCCTGTGTGTCATTTTCTGTAGGTGTTTCAAAGTGTAACGTTAATCCAGCCCAAACACAAAAGCAGTCAATGGGTTTAGTTCAATCATGATTACTGTTCTCCACTTAATATATTTTTTTTTCACTTGTTGCATCCAGATGCTCAGGAGAAAATGTAACTGTTATCTTTGTGGAAGTCAAGGCATACAGGAGCATGGTGGTCCAGAGTAATTGGCTGCACTGATCATAACAGATAATTCAACCAGCTAAATGGTTGATGGCTAATCTAGAAGTTGCTCCTCATTTTTTTGGAACTTGTGTCTTCAACCTGCCAATTCAGTCATCATTTCCTATGATATGTTATTTATACAGCTGTTGAATATGTCAGAGTTATCAACACAAAGCCATTTTCATACGTTATGTGGTTAATCAAGAACATAATATATGAAGTATACATTTTAATTTGAAAACAGATCAAAGAAATAGCTGTTCTATTAAAACACACCTAAATCGAAGTGCTGCCTAGTTCCCAAGACCTATGTACCTTGTACCAACCTGCAAACACCTGAAAAGTACCATCGCCAGCTTTGAGTGGAGACAGCCAGCTATTTTTATTCCCCAGGTGTGGACTTCACATCCATAACCTGAATTAGTTTGCTAAACCTGCATCTGACTCTTGCTTCTTATATGACAGCTTTTGGTTAATAGGCCAACATACTGTTTAGTATGAGATCTAATACCATTCAGCAACAGAAGGCAAAGATAAAATAAACCTTCAGAGGTCCCAGGACTTGCTGGGTGATCTCATTGATGTGCGTTAATGACAAAATAACATATAACACTCCTGGGGTCCATGTGCACTCATGGATTTGTTGCAGGTTGCAGATTTTCATCTCCACTGCTGTGCAGCTGGAGGGTTGTCCTCTTAGGAAGTGCTGGCAGACTCCCAGGGCAGAGGGAGAGGAGGGTGCTTCTGGTGGGGTGACCTCTCAGCCCATCCAGCCACGCGAGCCAGCGCTTGTTGATGGGGACAGGGAAGGGAAAACAGCCCGGACTGGTGTGCTGCTCAGCAGCATCACTGACTCTTTAAAGAATAAACACTGCAGGCTGGGATTTAAGGGACTGAGTACCTGGCAGCTGGAAGGACCTGGTTCTCTTTCCATAACAGCAATCATCACTGCTGGTGACAGAGCACAACAAAACTGAATAAAAGCAACAGCTATTTTTCTGGTCCTCTGCCATTCCCTCCCATAGATAGCAAGGCTTTGTATGTTAATGTTTCTGTTGTTTTAATATTCTTGTGTTCCTCATTCATATTCGAAGGTATTATTGTTAGTGCCAACTCATTTGATTTATTATTTAGAGAAAGCACTTGTTCAAAAAGTCAGCGCTGGATATTAAATGATGATTGCTTGCAATGAATTTCTTCTTAACATCTGCAAAGACAATTTTGCCTTTTCTTCTTCCACTTAACTCTAAATGAGAGATCTTAAGCATAGTTAAATAGGATTCATAATATCCTGCTGACTGAAAATCATCTTGAAATGGGGAATATGATATCCACATACAAAGCCCTCTTCCCTCAGAATTTAAAAAAAGAGGGAAGGGTCGAATGTTTTTTGTGGTTGACATTGCTATTCTTGGTTATGTATGTAGTGAAGAGGAAACTCAAGGGTCAAAGCCACAGGTTTACCGGAGACATGGATCTGACCCACTGAATCTCCCTTCCTTTCCCCAGGTATCAGGCTGTTGAAATTAATACTTTGGTGTATGATTAGCGATTGGAAAAAAAAAAAATACATAAACTAATGCAAGTAGGTTTTTGTGTTCTTAACTATAGGCTACCTAAAAAATACAACCAAAGCCCATTGGATTCAGGAGAGGTTTTCCACTGTTTTGTGTAAACATTGTATCATATTCATATTCACTCTTTTTTTTTTTTTTGCTATTATTATTTTTTGGCCAAGCAAGTAACATCTCGGTAGCTTTTTCATTAGCATCAGTGTCATGATAAAGAAGTAAGATAATGCCTCCATATTAATTATCATATTCATTATAATTTTTAAACAGCTGCTTTAAAATTCTTGTGCAAGCAGAGCTGCTGAAGGCACTTTGTTTCATTATCCTTGAGAAACAAACATGAAAGTAGCTGTAAATAAAGGTGCAATTTAGATGTTCACTGCTACTAGCCAGGTTACAAAGATGGACAAAATGAGAAAAAAGAGAATTACATTACAGATTTAATTAAAGATAATCATCAAGAAGGCTGGTAAAACAATCAAGTATATTATTTTATAAATGTCCTAACATGAAATGTATTAAGACACTGAACTCTTTAGCAGTGCTTTGGTGATTCTTTTTTGTGATATAACCTTCTTTCCACAAATGGGAAAACACTACTGAGTAACTGGTAAGTACATTGATGTCCTACTTTTCCATGGGGGGAAAAAAAAATAAAGCAGCTTTGGTTTAAAATAGTCGTCTCCTTTAAAAAGTACAGCCACAGTAAAACACTGAAGCAGAAAATAGTTTCTGGCATAGGATGCAGCATTGTGTTTCTGAATATATTATTATGAAGCTAATTGTCACAGAATTATGTTTGAATTTTATGACACATCCTAACAACAGTGACAAGAGATGCAGAGCAGGCATTTCCTACATAAATATTTTGCCCCTTTCTCTTCTAGGTTGTGGCAAACCATAGAAATTATTCCAGCTACAGTAGACTTGGAAACCACAAATTGATTGTGCTCTTACTTTAAACCTTGTACTTTGAGTACTTTACCCTTAAGCTTAATCTTACACACCTGCTAGAAACAGAAGAAACATCACAATACAAACTGATCACATACTTGGTAATTATAAAAGAATTGGAGAAGGGCACAATAATAGAACATTAGATTAATTTTTTCTCCTTTTATTCCGAAGATGTACTTGTTTTATTAGCTATCCGCATGCTTGATGGTGTGATGTGACCTAAAGTTTCTTTCAGCATTCGTTAGACATGATTTTCTTACTAAGAGGAGAATTCAAACTTAAACCTGCCAACTATGTCTTTTATTCTGAACCATTATGTATTCCACGTAGGCCACACAGGTTGCAAAATATTATTCTGCAAGCAAATTATTCTGTTGCAGCAGGGTTTTCTTACATGTCTCTTCATCCTCCAGTTTGCCTGATTTTCTAAAGGCCATACTGTGGATTTCAGATGAGATAAATTGGTAACTAATGTATTTTAGAAGTGTGTATGATTACTTTGGAATGGGTAATTTTCAAGAATGTATGTAAATGTGTACCTGTGTGCAATTCTTTTTTTTAAAGAAATTTTTAAATGGAGATGGGTTGTCACTGGGAAAGACTGTAACAAGTGTGTGTTTAAATCTCAGTGACTTCAGATGAAATGTGTGCTTGTAAACATTGTTCTGAACACAAATACTTACCTGACCTAGGACCACATAGAAAGGATGCTTGAGAAGACACAGGCACATTAATGACCTTATATGTTTATGTGGCTGCATACTTAGGACTTGAATATGATTTACGAGCCCAAGGTAAGCAGCATCTGAAGGGCAGCAGTGGTGGGAGGTGCAGCTGGCTCCCCGTGGCACAGGAAACAACTGATGAAATTTCTGCCTGAGAGAGGAGCAGTGGCTGGAAGGGCTGGACAAGGGTCCCAGCCAAGAATGGGAGCAAAACTTGAGGCTTGGTAAGAACTCCTTGACTGCACAGTGACCAGGGACAAGGGTGCCCAGAGACACTGCTGGGAAGCCTCACTCATATGGAAGATGTGAATGAGACTATATTGATACAGTAGACTATAATGGCTCTTTCTCAGCCTGTAGAGGTCTGATGTACAGATCTTTACTTAGAGACTCTTAAATATACCTTGTGAATCACTTGACAGACCAAAGCTCCTTCAAAAGAGATGTTGCAGTTGGTGGTGTAAATCCTTCTCTGTTCTCAGATAGATAACTGAGTATCACCTCAGAGGCTGCCTCAGATGCACACCAAATCTAAAAAGCTGAAAACGTTAGTATTAATGCTAGGACTTGTGATTTCCTTAGTTTGTTTCATTATCATCACAGTTTTTAAACCTCTCTTTCAATATGATCAACCAGTAGGAACAACATTAAAGAACTGAAACCAGCTGGAGACATTTTATCCCCGAAAAAGTAAAGCTTCTGAAACCGGTAAGTTGTTTCTTTGTGTTCTGTAACTTAGTGCTGCTGTGTATATTAGAGAGGCTTTTTTTCTTTCCTGTTTTTCTTTTTTTTGCTTTTTTTTCTCCCCCCTCCCAAAGTGCTTCTGGGTTGTATCTTTGCATATGAAATTTCAGCCTAGAGCTAATTGTTACTGTTGATGAATTATAAACTGCTTAAAAATAGGGTTATAAAGGAAATTCTGGCACATTCTTGAGTACAGTAGCAGGAACTTGCTTCTCTGATACCAAAATAAAGCATCTTTTCCTCCTTGAGTAAGTTCTATTAAGTCATCCACAGCTTTCAAATCCTCCTGCATTTCTTTCATGAGTCCCCTGTGGAGTTATCCTTGTTGTTTTGAAAAGGATAGTCTCGAGTCTGAGCCTGCACTTCCAAGTCCTGCTCTTTGTTGCCTAAGGAGTATACAAAGGTTTAGATTGCATCTTTTCAATGCATTATGGCACTGCAGCCTAAAGCCAATACTTGTTTTTAACTGGCAACCTGCCTGTACGAATGGAGGAAGCAGATTGCCTCTTTGCTGAACACTTAGACAAGGTACTGATTTAACAACAGTGGACAAGCAGCTGGGAGCTGGGCTGTCAGCCTGTCACACACTGACAAATCTGTTGTTCATATTCAGGCAGGATGTTCCAGTTAGATTGCCATCAGTATCATCCATCTACCACAGGCATGCAAGGCGTACCAGCCTCTCCTGCATACCCATAGACAAAATGATGGTGATACAGCTTTTCCAGGGGAATCTCAAGAAAACAGCTAATTTGGTTTGGGGTTTTTTTGTTTGTTTGGTGGTTGTTTATTTTCCAGTGGTCTCCTGCAATAAGGCCAGGAAGGCAGCAGATTTGATTTTTGCCCCGCTTTTTGTTTCCTCATTTGGTATGCTGGAATTATATGTGCAAATTGTTGATTACTTCGATTTCATGTCTCAGGCATGAAAGGAAACCTCTGAATGGAGCCTTACCACTTTCCGTAAAGCCATGAAAGCTTTTTCAAAAGACAATTCAATAAAATGCAGACTAACTAAAACAGAAATCATAAAATCAAGAACTATGATTAATAAAGATAGACTGAAATTACATTGTTCTGGCTTCCAGAATTATTTTGGACATATTTTCATACAGCTGCTAGATTTTTACCACTAAATTAATAATTTCCAGAACTATTTCATTCGCATAGTCAGGCTCAGTCTGTGAGTGAATTCTCAGCTACAACCTGTCTGTCTATATCCATGCTAATCATCTGAAGTCAGTCTATATCCAGTTTGTATATGAGAGTGGGTGTGGGGAAGGGGTGTTTATTAAAGCCGTAGAACATGTGCTGTAATTATTTTATCACAGACATATACTTGCCTATTTCTTTTTTAATTTGGAAAAGCTGCATTTAAATACTCTGATTATATATTCAACAGATTATAGGTTTTTATTATCTGTCCTTATGTCAAAGTTATCCAATTTGCAGACCCATGTGCCCTTTATCTTCTCCTGTTCCAGCTCCAGATCTATAATCCCAAAGCCCACAAAAAGAACTCCTGAATTTAGCTAGGGGGGGAAAAATGGTACATCTGTATAATTTCATCTGAATTTGTCATCTGATTTTGCTGCTGCCTGTTCATCACCTCTGAGTGATAGAAATAACCCACAGCTGTCTCAAGGAGGTGACGGAGGAAGAAGTACAGTTAACTCACTACTTATTCTCACAGTAGTATATACCATTTTATGGGTTTAGACCAATACTGGTGTAATTTAAAACAGTAATGGCTCTGAAAAGTGGTAAGCTATTCAAATTCTTAGTATTAATCTGTATCTTTTTACATGTTACCTGAATACTGTAAAAATCATAATGTGACATACATTTCCATAGTGTGTAATTTAATCAGCTAATATCTTCAAGTCCCCTTCCCAACCTCTTTGATATAATACATTTGCTGGTCAAGAAAGCCATTTACCTTCACTATATTTTTCACAGTAAGGTTCAAGATCTTCTGGAAAACACCAAGTTCATGTAGATTAGTTAAGTGACCTATCTAAAAGGAAAAGAAAAATCTTGCCATTTTCTGCTTCTTTTGTTTGAGTTTGTTTTAGTTTGGTTTTTTTTCTGGTATGTCCATCAGTAAGAAAGCTCATAAACAGAAAATAATGCAGTACAGATTGCAGTAAATTTTCACACAATGCTGGGAACAATATAAAAGGTCAGTAAAAAAATGCGTAAAGAAGGCAGGTGGATGGTAGTCTGTGTTTCTTAAGCAATATGCTGCTGGTTCTTCATTTTTATAAATAGTTAATTTAATATAATCTTTCTTCCCTCCCTAAAAGAAATCTGACTTATCTTTCCATGCCTAAGGAAAGGGATAAAAACAAAAATGTTTTTATAATTTTTTATGGATTTTTTTAAAAGAAAAATTGTGTTCCCAAATATGAACACTTGAAAGAATTTTCAGGTGAAGATGTTTTTAAATTCATGAAATGTTGTCTCACTTTGGGTCATATTGAGATGAGTGGACTACATAACAAATTTCCCAAATTATGAACTACAGCAGTTTTCCCTTGAAGTCTGCATCTGTAGCTTAGTTCTTGGTCTTTTAAAATAGCCCTACAAGTTCATCAGACATCAAATGTGGACTGTGGATATAGGAGGTAAAATGATTTCTAGATTCTTGTTAAAAATATAAATAAAATCTGAGGGAATCAAACTCCTTTAGTGGTTGAACATGAATAAAAAACATGCTTTAAAGGCTTTTATACATGGTCACACGTCGAAGCTAAGCTCCTACTTTCTGTACACAAGTGTAACAATATCAGTTCCTTATCTTTATGAAAATCTCTGGGTGTTCTCTGCTCAGAAACCTTAGTGATTTTTGATTGACAGAAAGATTACCTAATAAACCTTCACCACAAACTAATTAATCACTGTGAATACAACACTAAATTGGCAAGCATAAAAAAGCAAATGAGATGGGTGTTGAAGACTGTTTTCAAATGACCTTAGCTAAAAGCCAAGTACAGAGTGTTGAAAACATCAATAATATGGCACTGCTCATCAACTTACTTCTTTACTAGAGATGCCTGCTTACAGGAAGCATGTGAGGGCGAGGTACGAAGTCACACCGTTCACGACTGCACAAACCCAAACACGTTTTTGTCGGCAGGACTTCAGTAAGCGTGGGGCATCACCTCTTCTGGGCCCTCAGGACATGGGCAGGACTGGGATCTGGTTTATAGTTTCTCTGTGCAATTACTAATCGCAAACATTTTTCTCAAAGAAAATATGTGGCTGAAATTATTATCCAGATGTAGAAATTTCATTGCATCTCAGAGCGAAGGTTTTATTTTACTGCAAGAGGATGGCATCATGGCAACGCAGCAAGTGGGTTTCCTCTGGTCACAGTGGCCCCTACAAGTTGTGAGGATGCCTCTTGTCCACACACAGGTTTAACAAAGATAAAGTCACCCCAGAGTGTTATTCCTGACAAGTTTATCTAAGTCTTGGGTCAATATAACATCTTGGTTCTCCACTTTCTTTTTTTCTTTTCTGATAATTGAATACCACTACAGTCTTATTTGTGGCTCAGTTGTAGGGTATACCAGCATCACCACAGGAAATACTTTTAAGCCTTGAAATTAAAGACAGGAGAAAGCTCTGATAGTTTTTATCCTACTCAGATTGTTCTCTCTGTTCAGGGAGGCTAGTATTGGGGATTTTGTTCAGGCAGTCCCTGCCAAGGTAGAGATACACGACCCCCCCAGGAACACATCGCCTTTGATAGAACCTCTGCAGCTAATTCACTTTCCTGGGCAGGGCTTGGTGCACAGGGCAGAGGGAACCACAGTTTCAGCAGTGGGGATAGGAAGAAGATGGGCTGCAGGAAGGGTTCGTGAAGACCCTCTGCCACTTAGAAGTGTGGAGGCAACAGGGTAAAATGTATTTCAAAAGTAAATTTAAGTGAACCAAAACAGCAGGAAAGGTACCGTGGGGTTTTTTGACAGATGAGGGAAGCAAGAGGCATGTTTCCGTCTGTCATTACAGCCTGTTAAAGTCTGTTTCTGTATCCTTTCAGCTATGTTCTGCTGTGTACCCCAGCTTAACATCAGCATTGCATTTCATTAACATGTTGGTTTACCCATTCATCTGAAATACACTTTCTTTCCTGCAGTTTTCAAACAGGTATCTGCATGCCATCTCAGTGGCTTGCGAACTTTTTGTTTCTGATCTTTTGCTTCTTCAACAATTCTTATGTAAACCAATGGAGATGGTTTCTATGTACCATGTATTTGTGAGTGGACAGATGCAGTGACTGACTTGAATCTGACTGGTACCTCTGCATTTCCCATTCATCTGCTTAACAGGAATTCTGCTTAAAATAATAATTTTGGAATTTCATTTTTTCTTTCTTGATAAGGTTCTGCTTCATGATTTGACAGACTTCTAAAATTTTTATTTTGTAAATTAAGCTAAAATCTTAGTAGGTTGGGGATGGGAGAATAGATAATCATGGGCTCTTTCATGAATGTCCACAGACCCCTCTGGTCTTCAGCCTCCCAGTACCTTGTTTGTTCAGCAAGGCACTGTTTGTGTGGCTGGCCCTGTATGATGCTCCATCCCAATAGCTAAGGAATGAAGCAAACCTCTGACGCTACAAATATCCTGTTCAATTTGTCAGGACTACAAACGAGCACAGAAAGGATGGTGTGCAATGGGTAACTGCAAGGTTGAAGCCAGAGCGAAATTGTAAACAGGGTCCAAACAAACCTCAGCCCAAACTAGACTGCTGGTTTTCATTGCAGCATTTACATCTTTTGTCCTCTCCTAGTTATCCGTGTTACCTTTATGGGAAGGTGTGCATAGTTTGTGCCTCCTCTCACTGGGGCTGTCCTGGAGGAGCACAGTGGGTGGCCTGCTGCAGGGCCGGGGTGGGTGCAAGCTGCCTGCTCAACTCCAAACCTGCCTACCAAGCTCCCAACACAGACATCACCTTTCACAATGAGCAGCAGCTCTGCTGCCACCGCTGCTTCCAGAGATTTAAATGAATTGGTCACTATTCTCCAACCCACTTATTTGCCTCCTGCACCCCACTCCTCATCCTGCAGGTCCCTTCCCCTCCCTGCTCCCTTCCTGGCTGCTCCCAGGCAGCGGGGAGAGGGAGAGAGGAATTATTTATTGTGTGCCTGTTGAAAATGAAAGGCTTTTACATTTTAATGAGCACTAAATAGGAGCGAGGAAATATTGTTCATTAGCTGTAATCTGTGGAATTGCTTGAGTGAACTTCCTTTGGAGGCCGCTTTAAACGGTTCACTCAAGTAAAGCAGTTTGTATGGTAATTAAGGGAGCATTTTTCTGTCAACATCTGTGCTGCTATTTATAACACTGAAGGTATCTTATTACTCCACCAGAGAAACATTAAAGAGGGTGGGCAGAGGGGAGGTTGTATTTTATACATATAGATATATATATAATTACTATTTTCTGTCTTCAAAACCTCTCCCTTTTCCTTGTTTCCTGTTTGCTTTCTTACTCTTCCCACCACCCTCCAGTTCACAAAGCAAAAAAAAAAAAATCCCGTCCACTGTTTCCTGACAGTAAGGATTATCATTCTGACATCTTTTCATTAATCACACCCTTTGCTCAGCAACCAGGCAGGGAGACTCAAGCTGCTTGGTGAAAACGAGAGGCCTGTGTCTTTGGAAACTGTTCCTTGTCCTGCTTCTCTTCTTGGTAAAATAGATGCCTTTGGGCTGGGCTGTGGCTGTGTCCCCGGAGGGGTGGCAGGGCACCACCTCTGTCCTCTGTGTGTCCCTCTGGTAGCAGTGCTGCCCTAAAGCCAGCTCCAGCTCCTGATGGTCTGCAAGGAGGAGAGTGAGGGGGCAGGAGGTGACGGGCAGAAATGACCTTTAGCAAACTCAGTGTCGTTTTATTATTGAAAATTTGAAGTTGGTATTTTGACTTTACTGCTCTGAGGAAAAGAGTTTGGGTGTAATGAATGGACCTGGTCTTTACATACAAAATGAGAAGGATTTTGTTTGCTTTCATTTGGTAACACCCATCTTTTCAACCCCAACCAGCTACACTGCACCAGGGCAGTAAGGAGCCATCACCAGGTATAGTTTTACTCTCACTTTTTCCCTCTTTGATTTTTCCTGTTCCAATAACAATAATGTTCACATCCCAAATGCAGCTCATCACTTAGGGATATGGGAAGTCATGTCCTTTAAAAGTTGGAACTGCCGAAGCAGAGGTTCACATTACCCAATGCCACTCAGCAACACCTCCCAGCCTGCTTGGCTCTAGGTGGTTTCTAAAGAGCTGCAAGCCATCTCCCATCATGGATGTGTGCAGTTCCCACTTCCCCCATTCTAAATGTCTTCCTCCCTCTCTTTCTCATGTTCTGAATATTTAATTTGTGCTTCCATAGCTTTAGTTCTCCCTTTAAACTTCTGATATAATTTTCTCCCTCCCCTAGACTAAATCCAAATCTGGGGTGTTTAGATGCGTTTTTCCTTGGTGTTTTGCATATGTTCTAAGGAAGCTTGAGAGAAGAGAAGGGAATATTCATTTAGGGCTGTGAAGATTTTACCTTTTTTTGCTAAAAAGTACCTCAAAATGTATGTGGGGAAAATGCATAAGGAAAAGCAAGAAACAGAGTTAAAGCTTGCTAGAGTGCACCAGATGCATTGCTCTATAGAAATTAAATATGCTGTGCTAGAGCCAATAACTTTTATAGATTTTTCTCTACCTGTAATGAAGGAAAAACATAAATGACTATCATAAAAAGTAAACATTAGAGATAGAAAATCCCTTTTGCAGCATTCAGTCCATCTTTCTGCCAATAACAAGTTGTTCCCTGTAGTATATTTTTCTAATGATTCCTCCAGTCTAGTGTTAAACATTTCAAGTGATGGGCCTTTCTGTTCCCCTGAGAGATGGGCTAAAAGCTCAGTGTATCTCAATGTCAGGAAGTTTTTCTTGGCAACTTTGATTCTCTTTATATGTATTTCTTCCTATTGTTCTTGGGATATCCTTATAATTACTTATGTTCCTTTGAATTGTCTTATCAGTACTGTTTTGGAGGTATCTGTATCATGATTCTGTATCACCATTTCATAACTCTGCAGCAAAAAATCCCAGCTACATATTTATTTTTCATTCTTGGCTTACAGCTTAATTTATAGGTAACATTTCCTTAATGTTTGCATCCTGTTTACAGCAAGAGAGCTTATCATATTGCCAGACTCAATATCACTGTTCTTTTATTTTAACGGGTAATCAAATCATGAGACCCTGACATCTGCTATTTTTGGTA
The DNA here is from genome assembly GCF_000700745.2 of Antrostomus carolinensis. NCBI lineage: Eukaryota > Metazoa > Chordata > Aves > Caprimulgiformes > Caprimulgidae > Antrostomus > Antrostomus carolinensis. The sequence continues at coordinate 49,836 of NW_010335288.1, forward strand.
AGGGGCCAGCACTGGTTTCAGAAATAGGAAAGTGCTTCCAAAGAGAAAAATTACAAGCAGACAGCAAAAAAAAATAAATAAATAATTGAGAGCAAAACTGTCCAACAAGTAAGAGTGGTTTGAATACAAAGGGCAGAGGTTTTTCAGAAGAAAGCAAATGAGTGAAGGCCTCTGATACAGAGATGAGCAATTTACAAGAAGGGATCAAGAGCATTTGTAGTGAAGAAGAAATGGAAAATTTGTCTGAATCAGCAGCACAGATATGTGGACTATTTTGAAAGAGCTGTATCACACATGGCTTGCACCCCCCCACAGAGAGGATCAGAGAGGCTACCAGCACTCCTGCACATCAGCTGATGGATGTGCAGGTGTACACCCGCTTACAAAATGGGATCACAACAAAGAGCTACGGGCTGTTCCATGGGGCTGAGGAATTTGCTTGTGAATTGGAGCCTTTCCATGAAATGGCTGGCAGAAGCAGTAGAAGCTTTCTGCCATGGTCCTGGTGAATAGACCTGCCTATCCCAGGCACGGCGAATAGGGAAATGCAGTCCAGATTGTGACATATCAGAGCGCTTGAAAAATTAAAACTCTATCTGGATTTCAGTATGTCTAATTAACTGTGTGATAAATGCCAGAACATGCATCCTGGAATTTTTTTCTCTCTTGTTTTCGTTAACATTTGGAGTCTAAGTGAAATGCATCTTTTGCAGGCTATTAATTGTGTTTGGAATATCATCTCTCTCAGAGCCTCTGAAACCCCAACAGACGTTGTGATTTTCCAAATAGCACTGAGAAGAGACATGTTTACTGTATAGGTTTGGCACAAAATGTTTCATGGCCCAGCCTGCTGAGTATCTGAAGACAGGCTGGGCTCCTCCTCATCTGTCGGGTGATACAAACAGCAGAAAAGGCAGCAGGCAGGCAGCTATCAAATAGCATGAGCATCATTAGTAGCAAAGCAGCACAGCTCGTTTCTTTGCTGAATTTTAAGGAAAAATTAAAAAAAAACAAAAAAAACCCAAAAACAACAAAAACCCACTTACTAATCAAGAAAGTTGATTCATTGCCAGGAGGCTACATTAGACCTTCTGTATATCACACAACTTTTACGTTTTCCCTGCATCTCTGTGATAAGCTCAATTTTGCTAACGCACAACTTCCCAAAGTTACCCAATCTTGATTTGTCTCATTTTCTTTAATATTCAAACCTTTCAGGTACTTTTGAGCCAAACACACAGAACCATAGTAGGACAACTCCAGAAGTGTGAAGACCTCCACTCTGACAATTTGCTGTGACACTGGAATTGTACAATCCACCAGTAAAGGACTGAAAAAGAAGTCTGCCTAGTAAGTAGTTACGCATATCTCTTACAAGGTGTATCTTATTTATTTTTCAATAAGCAATTAATTCGATCCAGTTGTTTAATAGATCTTATTTAAGAGGCCACACAGCAAAATAAAATCCCAGTCACAAAATGCAGGAGGGGAGGAATATAAATCAGTACAGTAATTGTTCATTTTCTCCTCAATTATATTTTAAGTTGTCAAAAAAAAAAAAAAAAAAAAAGATGCCAAATGAAGAAACAACTTTTAAGCATATGAAATATTCCTATCTTTTGCTCCTATTGAGGTAAGGAAACTATATTTTAAAAACATCTTCCTTCCTTCCTTGTGAATAAATTGTTTTTCCCAGGACTTCAGTGTGTAGCTTTAGGTGGCGTCATGTGAAAGGCAGCTTTACAGACAGCCCTGGCTCTGCATTGTCAGTGCATCTCCTGCCAGTGAGGAGCTCACACACATCCTTATCTTTAGGAATGTGTAACTTCTACTGGAGCTCAATGGAGCTCATGGAGAAACTTCAATGCTTTGCTGAGTGGGAGTACATTTTAGTATATGCTCAAGTATTTTTCTCAAGAGGCTTACTGCACATAAGACTTCTTGAAAGGCCCTTCTGAGTTAAAAATACCTGAAGTTCTTTCTAATGAGTATCTATAACATTCTGCTTAGGGTAATGAAGGCTCACAACATCTCATATTTCAAAATCTTTGTTATGAAATAATAAAAAAGGGTTACATTAGATAAAATAAGTACGGGTTAGAGTGAAAGATAAAAATTGAGAAGGAAAATAGAGCAGAAATACATGGGCATCTCTTATTGAAATTCTTCATTTAAAGCCTTCCTTAAGCTATATGATGTTTACCAATAAGCTATTTAAGGCAAGGATTCATCATTCTGCGTGTATGCAAGAGGCCTTGTGAATTTTAATATTTTATATAATTCAGATAATTTTCTATGGATGTTACAGAGTTTATTTGCTTTAATAACATTTTTGTATTTATTAAATATCTCAACAATACAATAGACACAGGCAGAAAGTCAGTTAATCATAGTATTTTCCAAAGATCAAAAACATTCTTCTGGTTTTTTTGGAGGTTACTTCTGAGGCTTCCCAGGTAGGGCACCATTGTAATATAATATTAACACATGACAAGACATGTTTCAGAGGTCCATTAATACATGCTGTAGATGTGCAGCCTCATGCATTCAGCCACTGGAGGCGTGTATTAATGGACCATTAAAACATGCCCAGGAGTGTCTTAATGCTATTACAGTACAGCTCTGCAAATTTTAATTCAACTTTGGTCTAAACCAATTCTTTTCAAAAATACAAGTTTTACTATACTGTGAAACCTCTCCTATCCAGAAAAGAAAGGGCTTTTGAGAATCAGAAGATAGGAGGACATGGATATAAGTACCATTTTTTTTCTACCTTTTTAAAACATACGCTTTTGATTTTATATTGTTTTATAAATAGCACAGTCCTAAGGACTGATTCGCATTTTTGCTGACCTACCTTTCCACTGCTCAGGAAGAGTAAAAGAGTCTTAAACTGCCATAAATGTAAATCACTCCCCTAGACTACTTAACTTGGTTGCTAATTTCAGTAGACATTTCTAGGTTTCTAGGTGAGCAAGACTTTTAAGCAGCTTTGGACTCCCGTTGAAGAAGCAAAACTAGAAATCCAAGCAGTTTGCCAAATAAGCTAAAACTAGGGAAGGAAAAAATGGGTCTATCACAGGTGGTCAGAGTGTTCATGCCCTCAGTAAAAGGTTATCCCTGACTACATCAGTTTCACAGCTAAATCTTGATTTATCTAACTCTATAAAATGATGATATCAAGTACTGTTATTTTATTAGTTGTATACCAATAATACAGAATTCATTTTTTTATTATGCTAGTACAGCAAACAATCATCCATTATTTCATCATAAATACTGAGTGATCACATACTGCAAGCTGTGGAGCAAACCTTATCCTCCCATGTCGCCCACTTGTATTCAAGTCAGGAGCAGCATAAAGAGCTTGGAAGTACTTGAGCCTGGCTAGAGAAGGTTTCTTTAATGATAGTGCTTTGAAAGAAGGCCATAGGCAACACTTCAAAAAATTTACCATGTGTCCCAAAATGAAATACTGTCTCAGGTCAATTTAAAAGTTACATTTGGATTTTGCCTTTATATATCTTTTTATTACTGTGTGCCACTGCATGTAGCTGAAGCCAGCTGACACTTTGAAATGGAGCATTGCAACACATTGTTCAGAAAAGATTTTAATTAGGTATCAAATCATTATTTTTGCAGCTTTCTTTCTAAAAACTATTTAAGGAAATTCTTTGCCTCTTTCTGAATTAGTTGTCTGACAGAAAAAGTTGCAGTGGAGCTCAGCATTTAGACTAGCATCGCTTAGGGCTGTGTATTAATCATCATTATCATAATAATAGCATTACACTGTTATTACATATTACTCCTCCTCTGAAGTGTATAAGTAGAGTGAGCTGTAATTTGTAAATATCAGCTCTGCTTGAGCTTCACTTTTCATTCACAGTGCTGCAGGAGGAGCATCAGAATCATGCCAGGTGCAACTGCAGCATCACTACCACAGAGCATCAGCCCCCTCAGCCATGAGTTCTCGGTGCTGATCAGTGCATGGGCAGAAGATCTGGAGGATACGCGGCTGAATCACTGGTGGGACATGGTGTGGATCTGTGACTCCTTTCCTGCCATGTTCTTATGAGAGCTATGGTCCTTACCAGCTTTGGAGCAGAAAGATCTGACTGATGGGAATAATACTATAACCTAGAGCATTATAACCCCTGGTTGGATTTAAGAGCTTTTTTCCTGTTCTTCCTTCCTCATGCTGATTTCAGCTGTGGGGAGTTTTTTAAGATGCTTTTTTGAAAAGAGGAAGAAGGGATTAGGGGGCACATGTTTTTTTGGGGAGCAGAGGGATTTGACTGGATGCAGTGCTAAGTCCCTATGTTTGCAAATACAGAGAAAGGAAGCTATTATTAATATCCCTACTCATGAGCATAGCCTGTAAATTCAAAAGCCAGTGCTGATAATTTAGGTCTTATCAAGGCTGACGAGGTCAGTGCTATCTTGTAGTGTTGTTCAGTAGATATGGCAGTGTTGTTGACTATTGCCTTCCAGGATGAGCTTGTAGCCTTCCTTGTAATTAGATTTTCCAGTTGTAAAAAAATCCCTTAAAATTACACGTGTGCTGAAATGAACCATGTCACTTATTTTCTTTGAGGTTGAAACTATATATACATTTAATATCCAAATGACTTAAAATAATTTAATCCAATTAGAGGAAAATATATGGTTTGGACCAGGAACTAGAGACAGTGCTAGTTAGGCAATGCAGTGTTTAACTTTTAAGCCTGTGGCTGCCAGAATTTAATCTAATTCCACAGTAAACACTTCATCTTCCTCTACAGTTTAGGTAAAAGGTCATATGCTCCAAAATTGTTATCCAAAAAGTGAGAGCATGGAGTGGGAAATCCAGTAGATCTAATCAGTAAGCACAGAGCTATCTCTGAATTTATGATACATTTGCTTCAGGGCTCTTCAGGGGTGTGAAGGAAGGACTGGGATGTAATGCTGGACCTGATTATGTGAGGAGAATGAGACTGAGAGAAGGAATCAAAAGCGGAGAAGAGCAGGATAGGGAAAAGGACAGTCTGTAGGGGCTGAGACAGTCAAGCTTGTGGCAAACACACAGAAGTACAGCTCCATTACTGCATGCTTTCCTTCTTTGCCCACAGGGGCCTGGATTTTTACCTTTTATGTTTTATAGGCTTTATATGTGTTTTTATGTTATATATTATATATTTATTATATATTGAATTGTCTATTGTATATTTTTATATTCTATTATTATTTTAAGTCTTATGCCTTACTTAAAAGAGGGCCATTACATATAGTTAGGATTCCAAGGTGCGTCTGTGATTTATAGCTTATACAGCCTTAATTCAGGCCTTACAACCTGAAAAGTAGATACAGTGCGTTTTTACGATAACTAGCGCTGTTACACCGCTTCCAATCTAATAGACTTAGTTAGGGCACTATGCAGTGTAGATGATCATAATTATGAGCTGGGGAGCTGTCTGTCCCCTGCCCAGGCCATGCTCTGATTGGGCAATGCAACAAGAGAGATGACACATCTGGAGTGGTCTGTCTGCTGGGGAAGGTGGCCAAAGGCTAAGTGACTTTTAGGACCAAAGGAGACTGCTGTTCCCTTTCTGAAAGGCAGCTCATGGGAGTGTTGGCTCTTAAGCTATTCCGAGTTATACATAAAATAATTAAGAATAATATTTTGCATGTATTGATCATTAAAGTCAGGTCATAATTATTGTAATCAGTAAGTAATGGAATTAACAAATATTTGTACAGCACTTCAAAAAAAGCAAGAAGCATGAAAGTGCTCTGTACAGCTAAGTAGTGGTTTTAGTATTATGATAAATGATGCAGGTATGACATCCCTCAGCAAGTGCCAATTATCTCTAGAGCTGCTTCAGAATTACATTTGTAGGGTTTTTTAAGCACGTCAGGAAAGAGAGACCTGCTATACAGTACAATATAGAAGATATATCACCACCCTTACTGAATACTGTGATACCAGTTCAGCTGGTATTTATTTGATCCATAAGCCATACAGTTTCCTCTAAAAAGGTCCCAGCCTAGTTACGCCTCTGTTTTGAGACTGAGACAAGTATTCCAATTATGTATTTTTGATAAAAGTAGAGAGATTTAAGATGTGGTATTGTTCAAAATCATGCTTTGTTATGCAAGTGCAATTCAGAAATAGCAGAATTCAGATTCCTACCCAAGGCTGGCATCGATCAAACACAAATAATTTTCATCTAAATTTTATTTTTTCCAGAAACAAATTTCCAGCCAAAATGGCTTGGTCCCAGGTTCTGTTTTAATTAAAACAAGAATGCTAGAAGTTAATTAGCCAGCACTGGTCCTTTTCAAAAATTCTGTGGCTTTAACAGGTTTCCAGATGAAGGAGGTGGAAATTTCCAAATGGTTACATTAAAATAGCTTTTTCTACCCAGTTTTGTGTCAGCTTCTGTAATCATAGGGA
>NW_010335288.1:56302-75395 GCF_000700745.2 Antrostomus carolinensis
CCAATTCAAAAAAGCCAGGTTAAAAAGTTTCTAAAATACTGCCCCATGATGTGTTCCAAGATTGATGTGTAATGATAATGATGCACAAAACAGCTCCTAACTTTTTCTTTCAAAGGCTCTGCAGTTCCCTCTTACTGGGAAAACTATGTCATTGATATAATTTGGAATCTCACCTGGCAAGAAGTAGTAGCAGCTGCTTCAAGCATGGGCATGACAGATGGAAAGGAAGGGATCCACACCTCACGCAAGATTGCCCCAGACGTCACTTTTGACGTAAAGTTTCAAAAGAAATTATTTCACATTACTTCAAACAGCATCAGACTGCAATATTTTTGCTTTAATACTTGTGAACAAATGATTAGTTTACTCATTTGTTGAAAAGACATGCTATCACATTTCAAACGAGAAGACAATAACAAAAATTATGTCTCTTGTAAATGTGTCCCTAGAAGAGATGTGTGGGAGGAAGTATAAAGCCAAACTGGGGAATATTTAATAAATTGTCTTGAATATAGCACTGCTGTCACTGGAACAGCATTAAAAACTCACAAGGTTTTCCTAGGAAACTCTTTCACTAGTGTAACTTTAACCTGCATTAAATGATCTCATGATGGACACCACCACTTAAGCAGCAAACACTAACAGAAACTAGATGGGATGTTAGAAGAGAAAATCAGAGTATCAGTGCACAAATGCTGACTACCATCTGGCACAGATGTCATTTACTGCTGTTCATGAATCAGGAACCAGTTAAATTTAAGATTCAGCAGTCTATCTATCCTCATGCAATGTGAAATAATACAATAATTATTCTTCAAAGTTGCAAACTAGATAGTTCTTTATTTTGTGAACAAAAATTTTTTATAATTTTTATTTAATTAGCATAGGGTTTAGATTTAAAGTAATACTCTAAATACACAACTCTTACCGGATCTAATAGCAATATAAACATTTAATAGCAATCTTTCAGCTCTAGAAGGTCTGTGTTTAAAGGCTGCTTTTTGAAAGAGCTAGCAGGATTGCTAGCTGAAGGGTTAATTGCTGAATGGTGGGGGTTTTTTTGTTCACTGCAATAAAAGTGGAAGTTTTCAGCTTAATTATTTAGAAAACCACATGGAAATTATTTTTGCTAAGAAATGTGGTTATTGTGCCAAGTATCTGTGAATAAAGCTTTATACGGCATTATGTAGCCATACATACATATTTTAAAATACATTACATCATATAGTATTTTAAAAATCCATAGCAGAATTGCAGATACTCTACTGTGCTTGCATTTTAACTTTTGGAATAATATTTACGTGCTTACAACATTCAGTGATTAAATTAAGGGCCGTCTGTCCAGCACTCCCTTATAATAGCAAAGCTCTGAACAAATGAGCTGCTTATGAGCTGCAAATGAATATATCAAGATATCGTCATTAATATAGGCAGCCAGTTTATTTTGCTTATATGTTAGGTCGTTAAATCATCCTATATAGATGATAGAAAATATTAATTTTATTAAAGTTTTATCAATTTCCAACTTCAACCCCTTAGACTCTTAAAATTTGATGTAACTAGATTTTTTTCTAGGACAATAAAAAGTGTTTTCAGAAGTTTGTTTTGGCAGTCTAGGCAAAAAAAAAAAAATTACAATGTTTTTTTCTAAACAGAAAACAAAATTCTGTTTAAATGTGAATTCTGACCTGCAGTTGAGATGAATAAAAAAAAAAATAGAAGTGGGGAAGGAGTAAAAGCAAAGGGAAGCACAGCCACTGCACTGGTTATAAAGCCTTTTAAAACATGGTTGCTTCTAGAATTATACTGTTAGCATTAACTACTCTGCTAAATGTAATTTCAGAGCAGCTTGGTTATGCTGGGACCAATAATGTTTCAGCAGATGTTAACAGTGAGGGAATTTAAAGATTACAGAGTTTCATGGGTGTAGTAAAGCTGCAGTGGGAACAGAAATATTACCATAGCTGTTATGTTCTGAGTGCACCACATTTACTGACAAGTAATACATGAGTGATAGTGAGGACCAGGGGAACAGAACTTTATACTTACTGGTCAGCAGCCTATAAATTCCATAAATTAAACAAAGTTTTATGTATTTTTCATTTCTTTTCAGAATGATCCTCTCTAAGGGCCCCTGCTTCATGTTAATTCCATCGACAAAGAGTAGCTCTGTCTTTCAGCATTTTTTTCATAAGGGTATTTCCCCACATATATGTTTCCTTTTCCTCCTCCCACTGCCTTCTACTCAGAAGGTTTTCAGAAGTGGTGCTTTCTCCCCAGTGATCCTGCATGGGTCATGCCTTGATGATTAACCGAGGAGCCATAGATACTGGCTTCTATAGGAGAAAGGCTGTTCACAGAAAGACTTGTTTTCCCAAATTTGGCCAGCCATCTTGTGCATGACTTCTGCCCACAGTCTCCAGGCAAGGAAATAATCATCATGACTTACTGAGACCAATATAGATTTATAAATTCATGGAGAAAGTGATATCCTTTAATTGGCCTTCCTAAAACATTATAGGTACAAACCTCAGACGAGCAAGGCAAACTGGAAGGATACAGCTACTGCCACCGTGTAACAATGTCCACTGCAGTTTTAGCAGTAAATGGAGTTTGGGGGTAAACAAATTAGCCAAACATCATATACAGCTGCCAGATGTGAAGTGTGTGTCCGCTCGCAGATCTAGCTACAGAGATGGAGCATTAGCCGAGTGTGTATTGCAGAGACCAACGCTAAACTTGCAGAAAGCATTAATTGCTTTATCTGATCTTGATTACTTAAGTGTGGATAAAGTCTTAAGTTGAATGAATTTAAAATTTTATGTGTAGTTGTTATTTGTCTGGTATTCAGCATCACTTACCATTCAAAGAAAAAGCAACTAGGCTTTTCAGAGAAGTGAAGAAAAGAAACAAGATGTATGCTATTTTCTATCAAAGAATGAGACAGATTACAGTTTAAAATGAAAGGAGAAAGGAGAAGGTAATTAATGTATTCACATTTTAAAGGCATGCTCTCATAGACTATGCAGGGCCTACTGACTTCTTTTCTACTTTCGGGATGGGCATTAGGTGGGAAACAGATAACCTTTTGTCAGCTTTCTCTATCACAAAGTTCAGTACAAGGCCCCACTGGTGTAAAAGTTCCCTTCCCATGATGCTGTCTCTGCAGAGCCCACTGCCAGTGTTGGTCCTGCCCCAGACCTTTCCCTCAGTGAGTCAAATGTGCTTATGAAAGAAAACAATACAGTACCACTGTGGTGCTTGTTAGGATAGAAGATCACAGTACAGTAGACTATATAGTGAAAGCCTTGTTATTTTGATGGCAGTCTTTCACTGTCTATCATAAACCTAGTGAAGCAGGCTTTCTCTATCCAGCTCTCCTTTTATTGGGCACAAATCACTGCTGACAGGAAGTTTTATGCCTAAATCCGTTTACTGTCCTTGTTGGTAGTCTTTAAATTAATATTTATAAGCTGAGAGAGGCCTAAAAGGATGCAGCAGTAAAATATCTAAATGCTTCTGTTTGGCTTGAGCTGAATTTTCTTCTTCTTGACCACTGACATTCCTTAATTACTAGTGACCCAGGCATGTATTGTCTCTGCTGCTCCAAGCCTACAAATCATTCCCTTCCATTTGTATTGTGGCTGACAAAAGGGGAGGTTCAAAACACTAGTTTGGATGATATATTGGATAAATAGATGTGGGTACTGGCTGAAGAGAGAGAAAAAGAAATACCTTTGGAGAAATGCCTTAAGAGAAGTGACTTCAAACTGAAACAAATTACTTGGCTATGAGAAAAAATGAATAACATTTCAATTGGCAAAAGTAACAGATTTGCTTGCTATAATTTTAAAAAGAGACAACAGGAATAAACCAGAGGGCATACTGAACTCAAAAAAACTCAGTTGGGCATACTCAAATCTTGAATGGAGGATACATATGCACACCCTCAGCAAAATGACCATTTTCATTAAATCAATATGAAGAACACTTCTTTTGCATATCAAAAACTGTTGGACAAGCTGAACTTAGAACAAAGCTGATTAAAAGTAAAATTTTGTTGTGTTCAATCTTTCCTCTCTTTTGCTACTGTTTTGATTTTTTTTTTTCCTTGACGTCTTACTTCTGTCAAAGTAGGTGAAGGGTGTGCAACAGAAGAAGAGCAAATATAATAAAAACCATATCAGCTGTCACCACCTTAGCACATAAGCACATAAAAATAATGAGGCTGGCTAAACTGGGAAAAAAGTAGAGATTACCAATTGTAGAGTCCTCTTAAAATGTCATTCTAGGAAAAAAAAAAATACCACAAAAGAGAAGAGGGATGGAGAATTCTAGCCTGCAAATGGTGAATCTGCACCTGCACCCTGGTGGTGATGTAGGTTAAATTTTGGCACATGAATCATTTTATGATTGCATGGGAGGATCCCTAAACAAAGAGTAACAGATAGCCGTTCGTGCAAGATACAGTAGACCCAAATCACCATTGTCTGTACAGTTTGACATCTTTTTCATAAGGATTGAATGAGACTTATGTTCTCCAGGTAAGAGAGAAACAACTGAATAGATTGTAATAGAACCACTGAAAGATGCAAATAAAGATCTTTCTATTCCACTACTCATGTCTTTGTTACCCACTAGATCTCTGCCTGTAAGGAATGTCTGAAGGTGGCTTAATGCATATCCATTTCATTTGGGAATGAAGCCATTCATCATCCTATTTTATTTATACTGCAAAAACTAATTTGGGGTCATAAATGATAATTTTTGCTTAAAACCTCTGTTGACTATTTCATATATTTGCAGATTTGATTTATTACGCTTGACCAAACCTTCATCTTTCAAACTTTACATTCCTGGCTGGTGTACCTCAGAACCCGTGTGCTGGTAACTCTTCATTGCCTCTCTTCCCAGGAGAGCTATACTTCATATATGCTACATTCACACACTACAATAGGAAACATTTGATACATGGGAAGAAGACTAGGCAATAAACCATTACTTCTTTAGTACCTCAAAACTACTGTCCTTTTGAACAAAAGCCTAAGCTGCCTCAGGTAGCCTTCAAACATCTTTATAAACAGTGCTCCTGCCAACTGAGATAGCTAATGAACATAACAAACCTACTCTCACAATTATAAAACAGGCACCATTATATGTTCTATTTGAATGACTCAGACTCCCCCTAAATCCTATTCTTCCCAAGCAAGATAAAATTATAAAACTTGTAGAATAAGCTGATCACCTGCTGAGGGCAACTAATTCCCATGTAAGTTTCTCTGCTGTTGGGTAATCAAGCATCCAAAGCAATTCATTCCAAAGCTTAAAAGGAGATGGCATTTTGTCACCTGGCCCACTACCCTGAATCTCCAGACACAAAGACACATGTGAAATTTGAGGCAGGACATACGTGATGGGATATGTGTGGTATTAGAAAGCAAGACATAAAATGCAGGATGATGCAGGGCAACAGATGTAAACTTAACGAGTGCCAAGTCAGCCAACTGACACGTAGCTCACTATTTTTCAACCTCACTCCTCTTTGTAAAGGCATAAAATAAGCAGTGATAGAGAAGGCTGAGAAAGCAAAATGTAACAACGTTTCCCTTTACCTCTTTTTCTTGAATTTTACCTTTGACCCTTTCAAATACATTAAGTATGTCACAAGTATAAGAGTACCCTTTCTCTATGCCAGTGGTTCTCTACACCTGCACTGAGTTATTCATCCTTCCTTGAAATGATGCCTCCATTCAAGTGATCCATAGCAAACAGTCATCAGGGCTGCATTTTTTCTTGGGCCTTACAAAAAATTATAGCTTTAGCCTCCTTCTGCTTAGATGTTGATACGTAAGGCAGACCATGGGACTGTCCAAACTCAAACAAGATATTGATGTATTCTGTGCTTTTTCAACTTCTTTAGGGTCATTTAGGAGGCTGGTTTTGTTCATGCCTATTCTTAAAAAGAAAAGCATAACTGGTACTAAAGCAGTTTATAAAGGTTTAGAGAAAAAAGGTCTAAATGCCTTCATTTTATGCCAGCTGTTCAGCAATTGAGATAATACTGTTAATGTACTGCGTTTCATTTTTTCCATCGTTAAGACTGAAGGCACTGTAGTTCTCAATAGTGTGTTAAGAAAGGCTGACCTACCAGCCATAAAATAGCACAGCAGTTACCAACAGTGCTTCCTTATTCTGAAGCTTTTTTCCTACCGGAAGATGCCTGTGTGGAGCTTTTCCAAACATCACCAAAAAAGTCCTCACCTTTTAGTAAGGTTTTTCCTACAGTTGGATGAAGATTACCTGCATACACAACCGAGCATTTGTTGAAGGAATCAGTGCCTATGGCTGAGAGATGCTTGCTAAATGGACTGTCATGCTTTCTAAATGCTCTTTACCTAGTGCCCTGACCTAAAACAAAGCCCCAAGGCAATAATTTTCCATAACTGAGAGACCTTTAAATTGAAATGTTTGGAAGTTGCCTTTCCATTGGCTCCAACCCATTGTTCTCAATAGCCCACTTACTGTCACTTCCAGCTGTCCTAATAGGGACAGATAGTCAGTTCCCTCTTCCATGCTGTGCTATCAAATGCCTCCCTGTGTCCTGGTGTGCAAGTTTTGTTCCTTTTGGGGAAAATCCTTTATAAATCAGGTATTTCTGATATATATTTGCACACCAGTATGCTGAGTCTTGGTCAGGATGTAAATTTTCTATTAGTTTATTTAGGCTAGCAAGGTAACAGCTGTGACTGGGTTTTGAATTGGGATTCCTGCATGGTGACCCTGATGTGGGGAGTTCATAAAAGGCTTTTTTCTTTTTGTTTACAGTTCTTCTCTGCCTCTGCAGGTGGCTTGTCATTATCTTGCCTTGGTTCTGTTCATTTCCCATTGCTCTTCCTCTGCTTTTCCACTCACTATCTGGAACTGAATAGAAACATGTTTTTGGACCGAATAAAGTCTATTTCTCACATATCCCCATTTCCCTAGTGAATTTTTTGGTGGGGGGAGAAGGAGAGGGGGACAGGACAGAGGAATCACTTATTCTTACAACCTGAACTAAGACAAGACAGCATTTATTACGAGTGTTTCTTGTGTCCTGCCTGAAGTACACAGGATTTCCTTCAGGTCAGGGAGTTCTTTAGAGAGGGGGTGGGATTTAGGTACTTAGATGCCTTGAAGTCTGATCCTCTATCTCTTCTTCCCCTGGGCTGAAAAGATGAAATCTTGTGGCACTTCACATAGCAAGGTCTCAGTATCATGGCTGATGCTGTCTTCAGGGTCTGAGGGAATTACAGCCATCTGCATTTGGCCAGAGTTATGAAGGGCTGGAGAGTAAAGAAGTTAGAAATAAAAGGAAAAAGAAGGATTCTTCAGGATGCAAGAAGGCTTTGGATGTCCATATCCAATCTGTTCTCTAACCAAACTCCTCTGAGGGCTACAACCATAAATAAGGAGCTCTGAGCTGCAGCGTGAGACTTCAGTCCTGCCACATCAACAGCTGTAAATCTGCTCTCGAGCTCTTCCTGCTTATCCTGTAGGGGAAGCAAAATTCTGCATGGATGAGGCAGTAGCATTTGGCGGCAGCACTCTGGCAAACAGACTTCCAGATGTTTGATGAGAATGACAGCCTCAGAGTGGGAGTAGTGCTTGAGTGTGTGCATGCGTGCCACTTTTTAAAATTCAAGGCTAGCTTGCAGCATTATCAGGGAGTGAAAATGTCAAAAGAAGACAGTGTTCGTAGCAGGCATCGCATTTCAGGCCTTAGGATAAGAAAACGAGGGAAGACAGCACTGAATCAATTTTTAAAATAAAGAAAGGGGAGGTCCAGTAGTTAGAGCAAGCCTGGGAAATGTGGAACAGACTGTTACCCCCAGCCCAAACCTGTGTGCCAGCACTTATCTGGCCTCATTGAGGGGTATTTTGGATCTCTGCACCCCATCACATCTGTTCTGTACCTCCATCCTCCTGCCAGGACCCATTTCCAGCTGCCCTGCATTTGGGAAAAAGGGCTCTGTTTTTTTCCCTATGATGTCTGGCTCTTGTCTCTGACCTCTGTCACAGATGTCCTTCACTGCTGTGCCATTCCTGCAGTCCCTCCCCATGCTTCTGCCTTTTCTGTTTTCCACATATCCCAATTTTCCTCTGTCCCCGAGGTTGCATGTCTCCCTTCTGTCCATCACTTGCAAAGTCAATGCCACTTGCCTGCCATTGCACAGCACATGGCTTATGCCATATACTTTTCCCTCACCCTTTGTCTATATGGCCTATGTAGGTTGCAGATATAACAACAATATGTTAACCTAATCTTCTTTTTTTCATTTTCCCATTATCTGACATGTTGCATTAGATTTTCCTGATCTGTTTCACATCTCAGTTGAAAAATATATAGATAAATTAATCTACTGAGTAGTGTTATAATTTCTCAAATGTGTTTTTTTCAAGTTTGAGAGATAATCATGTTCTTAAGCATCTCAGCTGTTGTGAATTCCATGTTGTTTTACTTCCTTCTGATGAAAGCTTTTTATGAAAATCATATACTGGGGGTATAAGTATTTATTGGCACAAATGTAAAAATATTTCTGTGCTTCCATTTGGATATGCCCCCTTCCATGTGGAATTCCTGCTTTCCAAAATATCTCATGCACGTTTCTCATGCACTGATAATCTTTGCACATGTACGTAGTTTAAATTTAAGCTTTACTACCCCTGCAGAAAGGCAAACCTTTGACTTCACACATAAATATATTACAATTTTTTTTTTTTTTCCACTTGAATGTAAATCTCCTGTAATATGACCCTGATATCCCTTTGTAAAGAGAAGAATCTTTGTTGGGTTTTGTTTGGAAAGAGATTTCAGGTGGATCTGGCAGTGTTGGGCAAGGCATCTAAGGGTCACAGTGGCTGAGTGCATTAATTGCACCTTCCTGCCTGTGTGAGCCATGCTGAAACATGGGTTTTTACAAAGTACTTGTGTATTATTCTGATAACCACTGCCCTTCTTGTAAAGTATCCATACTGCTCTGCTGAGGGTAAGAAAGCTTATGGCTCAGTGCACTGCTCTTATCCCAAAGCCTCTGTCGCCTTCCCTAAATAAACACCAGAGACTGATGCTTTCCCTGGTATAACACCACTGACCTCTCTGAAATTACACCGGGGATGAATTTGATCAGATTTGTCGTTAAATCCATTTTGTACCAGCAGGAGCACAGACGAACGAGGCGAGCCGTCCCGCAAGTCCCATCCAGGGCTTTTCAGTTGCCCCCACTATTACCCCAGGCTCCTTCCTCACCTTAGGCTGAAGGGAATGATAAGGTCTAACTTGTCAGGACTTATTACTTATTCACAAAACTCTCACACCTTTGACACATCTGTCAGTTTTTATACAAAAAACGAATGAGCAAGGATGCTGAAGTTTCCTTTCAGCACACTGGAGGGCAGTCCTTTTTACCACACCCCTAAGGCTTTCATGTCAGGGCTTAGTCGCAATGACAGAGCAGTGTGAGAGAGCTATCATTTTGTCTGGCCATACTATGCTTTCCTGTGGGCAGATTATACTTGCCCCACAGTATTTAAGAGAATTAATCTTTCATCCTTTACAGAAAATATATATAAATAAATAAAAGCAGGATGTAATTGTTATAAATATGTAACATCAAACATCCAATTTATGCTAGAGTTATGGATTAGATTAATATATTTCCTTTCTTTTTTTCCAACACTTCCTGAAATAAATTTGGCACATTGCCACATCATAGAGATCAGTCTTTTGCTAGAACAAACAGCAATTTTTTTGTAAAAATACAAAATCAAGAAAGGCAAAGCACAGAATAGAGCAGTACCTTTTCTAATGAGTTTGTGGTCAGATCTGTAATTTAAACTTGACGGGAGAATCACAGAATTCAGATTAATACGGAAGCCACTGGGGATCTTAGGAAACATGATGTTCAATAGAGTGTATGGCTAATGGTTACAAAGTACAAATGATGTGGATAAGCATGGGTGATTTATGAAAATTCTGTCTGTAAACTGCATGTATTTATTCCAGCATTTGGGCTTTGGTTGCACTTAAAATTAAAAGAAAGGCTGCGTATTAATTTTGCATGAACTTTTTTGGCTGTCTTATTTAGGGCCAAGTTCCAAGCGATTTTCTGCATCCTTCTCTACAGACAGTCATTACACAGCCTGAACTTTGGAACTGGTTCTAAGTTTCCAATGCCTTGATAATCCTGTTTTCATGGTCCTTGTTTTCTAAAAAATCACCATAACTAGGAACAATGCCTTACAATGCTTCAAATCATCAATATGCCTGCAGATGAAAAAGGATGGACGTATGACAAAGTTCTTCAGTGCCAGCATGTACACCACTGTGGTCTGAGCTTTTCTTCAAAATCCATAGTACATGCAAAACCTGAACTTCATATACTAAACTTCCATGATGCGTTCCCATACTGGCAGTGAGCTTGACAGCCCTCTGTGAGCCTATTTGACTTATCTATATTGCAGTTCTCATGAGTTTTCATGACTTCTTCTTTATAACAGTAGATGCATAAAAAGGGCAAGTTATTAAATAATAGTATTTTACCTTTGCTTTTAAATGTTATGAAAATAAATGCCTACAGGTATTGTATACAGTTTGGAACCACCTTTTGTAAACATGTAAAGCTTATTCAGTCACACAGTTTGCATTTATTGTGTATATGCATGTGTGTATTTCAACCTACCCGGGTTTTCATCTATTTGGATATTTCAGACAAATTTGACAGAACAGAAATCCTTAAGATTAAAAAAAAAATAAATAAAATCCTCTACATTTTGTGGAAGGTTGGATAGATGGATGGAGGAGGATGGTGAAGAAGAGACACCCGATAAGGATCTTGCCTAACGACAAGACTGCAGAGTGAGTTCATGCATTATTAACCATAAAGAATCCACACAGAATATATATATCTATATATTTCTCAGAGGGTGTGAGAGATGGACCATATGTGCCCCACCCATGGGAAAAGCTTCAACTGTAGTTCACAATTAATTATGAGACACAAAACAGTAGGAAATGGGGCTTCATTAGTTGTGTTCTTGTGAAACTACTTATTTATGGTTTTATTTTCCTTCCACGGCACTTCCCAACATAGATAATGTAACACTTGAATGTACCCCAGGACTTTTTTATAGAGTTATTTTGCTACTGCTTTTCAATCTGTGGTAAAAAAGAATGAGCACATATGTTAAATAACATAAATCTAGTAGAGTTATTCTTCCTTGTGCACCTATTACTCTCTTAGTTCATATCAGCTCTTTAGTAGCAGTAGTAGTAGTAGTAGTAATAATAATAATTTAAAAACCCACAGCCTCTCTTCAGTGATGTAAGAGGCAGTCAAGTTGTTCCAAATATTAAAGCTAGCAAAAACTGATTCAGGAAAGATAAAGTGGACTGAGCCCCCGGACAACATTTCTCAGTGTGCATCTCTGTATTATCACCTAAACATGATTCTCATCATCACCCTCAACATCAATGAAATTGAACTGCCTTTCTGACTCTTACTGGGATGTATCTGTATATGGAGAGGGTGGCAACTGCAGTTGGAACATTTTTAAATGAGCCAGAAATATCATGTGAAGCAACCTCTTTTCCCTGCTTTGTATTCTACCTTGATTTCCAGCTTATTGGAGAGATGAATGCAGGCAGTACACAGACAGTATAACAAACTGGCCATAAAACAATTACATCATTGAAACTAACGTCATATTCTGTGTCCTAATTACTTAAAATGTGGTGCTCCAGAAATGATGCTTTAGTTTCTTCCTCAAAGTATTCTGACTGCAGGATACTAAAGTCAGATCAATTTTGAAACAGCTAAAGTCTTGTAACTGTGTTTTTGTTGCAGAAAAATCTCCCCACTGCCTTGGCTTTCCCATTCTTACACAGTTCATACAGATTCAGAGCATGGTATTGACTGAGAGCCCAACCTGGCTTCCACTGAAGACAGGGGCAGGACTCCCCTTGACTCCAGCCGGAGAAGAATCTGAAGTGGAACATGAATGAGCAGATACATCCTGGATGTTTAAGAAATGTCTTGACTCTCAGGCATCAGTTTTGCCCAAAGCAGAATGAAGTTAAACAATGGTGGAATAATGATCTTTATTTTGAAAAGAAGGCAGTGATGGAGGAGGTAAAAGAGGAGGGCTCCTTCTAATTATATCACAGACATAACAGGATGCAGAAGTGTGTGATGAGGCCCCACTATAGCAAAGCAGCTAAGCACAGGCTTAAAATTAAGCACTTGTTTAAGGGTTTTGCTGAATAAGGATGAGATCATTCACATACTTAAAGTTAAATGTATGCTTAAGTGCTTTGCTGAACCTGGGCCCAGATACATAAACCATTAAACAGTCACTTTAAGAAAATGGTGGAAAGCTGTTATACAATTTCTAGACCTTTTAAGTCGTATCGCCTACGTTTCCCACCATCTCTTTCTTATTAGCTGAAGAAGGAGGTTTTTAAAGCTCTATTTCACCAAAAATAATAATGTTCATTGCTACCCGATTGTAATTCAAATTGCTCCGTGCAGCCCCAAGCATGTGTTGAAACATATAATCAAGCAAACAGGAGACTTGAGTCTTGCCAGTTGGAATACTGTTCGTCACAGATGCTATGCTTTTTGGTTTGGTTTTTTGTTTGGATTTTTTTAGCATAAATGAAGAGGGGTAGAAAGGCTGATAAAAGCTGGCCTTTGCTGGCCATTTTTGGTGCTCTGTTCCTGTGGCTTGGGTTATTTGGGTACATGTTGCTTTGTGTCTGTGAGGACTCTTTTTTTTTTTTCCCTCCTTTCTCTCTCTCCCCTGGTCAGAGAAGCAGTACTCATCACCTGGAGTGAAGGCTGACAGGAATGAACATAGGCAGGAAGCAGCGTGACACACACATTGCCATGCATGACTGACCAGCAGCCATCAACCGCAATTAAACATTGAGAGCACTGGATCCTTTTGGACAGGTTCAAGTTTCCTGGCACTGCCGTGATTAGATGTTTTGCACTGTTTCCCTGTAGTCAGTATGTGACACATTCCCTTTTGCTTGCTCTTTTCTGATATTTATTTTTGCTCTGTCCTGGTGTTAGCATCTCCTCACGGAAAATTAAGCACTTAAAAAAGGATCATTTTGAAGGAGATTCGTAAGGCAGGTTAAAGAGCAAATGGTTATCTAAAAATTAGCTTTTTTTGAAAAAACACAAAATTCCCCTCCTTCAGCCGAACATTATAGTGTTTAAGCATTTTTTAATAACCACAGGTATGCATGCGATTCAATGAGAGAAGACTGTCCATGAATGGCAGAAGCCAGTGAAGAATAACAAAGACATTTGGGTTTACCCAGCCGACTGCAATTTTATTGTAATTTAAGACGACAAAACAAAATGCCCTTAAAGGCAAGACTGAAGTGAAGAGTGGCTGCAGTTGTGCTTGGCTGTCACTTGCTTGCCCTCATTTCAGGGCTGAGATCCAGGGCAGCCCAACTGCCCGGCGTTTAACGAAGGCCTGGACTTTCAGGGCAAGGTCTGTGGCTTGGCACAAAGTGCTTCACGGAGCAACGCTGAGCTACGGCACCGGAGGCTGCGGCGAAAGGCCTTTTGGCACACGACATGGTCTCATGCCTAATTGAATAGTCACAGGGTTTCAGGCCAGAGAGGCTTATTAAGGCTCGATTCTGACCTCGTGGATTGTCATCCTCTCTGTTCCCCCAGACTGAGTCCAGCAGCCTGCGTGTGGTTAATTAATTGCTCCTGTTAATTTGCGGTCTCCCAGTCTCTGCAAGGACCTGGGAGGTCTGCTAATAAGCTGCAAGAAACTGCCGGACTTCTGTGTAGGAAACCTTCGTGCCTAAGTTTTTTCCATCTTTCACTTCCCATGTGTAAGACAGGGCTCCAAACATGGTTTCAACCAGGGCAAGCAATGAAGTAATCAAAACTAATGGGATTTTAACATTCTGTGAGACATAACGTGAGAGGGCAGTGTGATTTTAAACTGGCTGTGTTTTGCTGTGCAACAACCAGCTCAGCCACCGGAGCCAGGGAATGCATTAGACTTTCTCCCTAACTGTTAATTCCCTCTTGCACAGTTAATGAGGGTTGCTCCAGCCATGCATCTGTTTCACCTTTATGTTCTTGCAATAGCATTTAGAGGCCACAGCAACCCTGGGGCTTTGATACTAGTGCTTTTCACTGATAATACAACTCTTTAAGAGCTTTTTCTATCAGATAGATGGCTGGGATTGTGGGGGCAGAAATAAGAACTGCTGTAAGAACTGGTTCTGAATTTGTTATTCTCAATGGTCATTCTAGGTTGCCGTATTTGTTATAACAGTTCTACTGTTTTGTGAAGCATAGTGTATTGATAACACTAAATAAGCCTCAGAAGAACAGTGTGAAGCAGAAAATGTAATTATTTCTGTAATGCAGATACAGAAACAAAGGAAGGAAAAGGATGAGTGGCTTGCCCAAAGTCATACAATAAATCAGAAATGGAAATATATCGGAACCCCAGCCACATCTCATTTCTATATGGTGTGGGTGTATTCAGGAACAAACAGCTTATTCGATTCTATCTTTTCGCAGTTTGTCAAAGACTTTTTATCCTTCTCCTTGTAGTCTTCCAGGATATCCTTATGTACCATCACTGGCATTTTTACAGACATTAAGGAAAGAAGAACGTAAGATGGTAACAAAGTAATGCTTGAATTTCTGTTACCAAAGTAAATGATGATCAAACAGATGGGGCCTCTAAGCCTGGAATGTCTTCTTTAATTGTGAATCTGATTTTGGACCTTCTGCTGATGACTTGGAAAAATGACTGTGGCATGAACAATGATGAGACTTTGTGTTTTCAGCCTAGGGAACCTTTGGTTAACTCCATAGACAGTCTTCCCAGTGTAAATGAAGATGAGCATGAGAAGTGCATAAAAAATGCAATGGACAGGCAACACTTACTTCATCAACTAACTTCAGCACTAACTTCCTTAACACAGTTAGTAAACCTATTATGTCATAGTTAAGATGGATCAGAAGATTTTGCTCTAAGAATTGAAGCAAAGCTATATAAAGAGAACACAGCAAACCAGATTAAAAAGTAGTACTGTAGAAGTCAACTGCTAGTTGCTGACATCAGTAAAGTATTGTCCTTTATTATAGCCATTAGGGAACCTTTTAACAATGATTAAAATTTCTTAATAATGTTGTAAAATTTTTAGCTGTTATCTGGAAAAAAGGTCCTCTGAACTATATGGCGTGAGAATATTTCAGCCAAAAGGTAGCATATGATCAGGGTATTAACAAATACTTCTCAGTCAGAGTTGACAGTCTGTTTTTGGAATCCACTCATGAAAAGAAATTAATATATATTTTTATATATATATATTATATTTAATACAAGAACATTGAGATGTTCTGGCAACTGAATAGGGATAAGTGATTTAAGCTCTTTACAAATGGAGCTGAAAACTTATTAATTATGAAGTTCTGATATGTACTGACTGGGCTTCAGTATTTACTTCACCTCCTAGATTATGCCTGCCTTTTTTCTTCTGCATTCTGTTTACAGAATGCAAAACCATGAAATTAAACTGGTTTTACCAGCTACAGGAAGTGTATAGTGATAGCAGTAAACAGAGTAGCAGTATAGGAGCATGGTTATTGATCAGAAATGTCTTGTCAAAGCAGTGTTTCAGGTGGATAAAGGGATTTTTGTTAATTAATTTTTGGAAATAGAAGAATCTGATATTCAACCCTACCTATATAATGTTTGCACTTCAAGAGCAGGCTCTCCAAGGGCACACAAAGCCAAAGATTTTACTTTAAAAATTGTAATGGCACTAGGGTTTCTCTACTTTGACAGAAGCGCAGTTCATACAAGCTTGGCACGGGATGTGTGAGACTAACCATATGATTCCTATGATTCAAAAAAACAGTGAGCTTAGAGGAGCTTCCTACCTCCTCTGTGTGCAGCAAACAGTACACCGTTACAATAAAACTGGGTCATATTCTGCTGTATTAGAAATTATGACTGGTAGGAGAAGGAAAGGGGAAGCACACCACATGGAGCTGCACCAGCAAGGAGGATTAAGGCAAACAGAGCATAAAGTTCTTAAGCAGCATGTTGGCTGGGGAGAGGTGTAATGACTTCAGCCTAGTATCATCCTCCAAGACCTCTAATAGCCTTAAGTATTCAAGTTGCACATCATGGGAAAGAGAGCACTTTTGGAGCTGCGGAGCCCCACAGAACTGTGTGAGAGGAGTGATGAGGACGAAGACTGAATGGCAGCTGCAGAGTGGCCACCAGGTAATTTCTTACCTACGAATTCAGAGAATCTTTGTTCATTGCTCACAAAGCAGTATACAGCTTTGATTGCAGATGGGTCTGGTCCAGACACTCTCAAACTTGGAGTATTTAAACATCAACAATAGACCAATTTCCAATCTTACTTTTGACCTTATCTGGAAACGAGTGAATCTAAAGCACTTAGTCAAAATGATATCAAATCCATTCCCTCTCTCAGATCAAACCATCTCTATTGTAATGTACAACCCACATATTTTCTCAGTTCTGAAAAATCTTTGTGTGTATTCTGTGAATGGATGTTATAGTAGAACGGTAAAGGGATTTTCAGAGGAAACTTCCTGATTTGGCTTTCTCACAGTTATGACCACCTTATAGTTGTTATTTTCTTTAATGATAAGGAAAGCCACTGTGAAAATTTCTAGGATAGAAATATTTTAAACTCTTCCAGAATACCAGTTGCAAAATTTAAGAAAAGCAAGTAGAGTTAAAGCATGTATTAGACTATTCCTTGTAGTTTTAATTCTGTCTTTATCCTCACACCGTACTTCACTCTGAAAAATATTCAACCAACTTGACAACGTGAAACATCACAGAAGGCAGTTCACAATGAGGAAAAAGAAAGTTACTAAGCATGGGCAGAGAAAACTAATTTGATCTAGGTCAGGATTAGTGACCACCAGATTAACAGTTTCATCTGCGTCTCCCACTCTCCAGTACCCTCCATTTGCTACCTGTTGTTGCCTTTCGATGCTTGCCCTGTCCCTACTTCTGCCACCATCGTGTATGTTATAGACTGTTACAAACATCAGGAACATGATAAGATTATTTTGCTTCAGTCCTTGCACAATGCACATAACTGAGCACAGCAGTGGGGTGGTGGTGGGGACTAGGATCTCTTCTAGCTCCAAGGGCCGCCTTTTCACTGTGTACTGTTAGTACCTAGTTTAATTAACATCTGTGCCAATCAGAGCAGCTGCCTACAACATAGAGAAGGTTAGCTGAGCATTCAAGAAGATAAATGAGACAAGGGGTTGCCACGGGGATGGTATGTCAGACACGTGCTGTGGCTGCAGCATACATACACATTCCCATTAACTGTCCTGCTCTTAAGTCTGGGGGCAGAGTTAAGGTTTTAGGGCAGGGATTATACGTACTCTAACTTCACATTTTTTATCTTTAAAAATGTAAATACAGATGTATTAGATATTCTGAAAGGGTATGCAACCCGATTAGTCAATTTTAACCCTATATGAATAGAGCATTAAAGCAGCTAAGAGAAATTATTAAAAATCTGACATCTGAGAAGGATTTTGAGAATACGTATGGTACTCCCTCCAGGAGCTCTAGGAATAGTAGAGCTACCTAAGTTCAAAAGATAAACCACCTCAAAAATAGAAATTTAGGATGTCTTGCAAATTAGGATACTCCACACCAACTGTATGCCTCACATCCTATTATCTCATGAACCAGTTGGTGCTATAATAATACGGAAGGTTCTGAGCTTAGGCACCTTACTAAAATGGAGTGCTCTTCTCAGACCTTAACAATCTTCAATACTCTTTTTGGATTTTCAATTCTTTTTATGTTTTGTTTCTTTTTTAATTTATTGGGAAAACAAACTACACTGACATCATCCTATTTGAACATATCAGCTTCAGAATGATTGTAGTGAAATCTTTATGCCCCAGCACCCTAACAGCATTGTAATGCAGTAGTCATAGGGTCTAGACATACAGTAGAATAGTTTTGCCATCACAATCTTGCATCCAAATGGCCTCATAAGACAATCCCTGTAGACATGCAATGAAATCCTTTTCTCCTAGTGACAGCATCACAAACTAATTGTTAGGCATTATTCTTTCTTTGACATTGACATGAAATCTGTACTACAAAATGCAGATATCATGCAAGTTTACGGTGCATTAGCGCACTCTTTGGAATTAGTATTTACCTACATATTAATTATTCTTCAGTTACACTGAAGCTATACAAATGCCTTGGCTTTTCAACATTTTCTTTGCCTGAGTACATTACAATGGTTTTGTAGGGAAGAAAGCTTGTTCCTCTAGATTTGAATGGGGAAAAGTTAGCAGCGATCTTTAAAGCATTCAAGCAAATGGTTTAAAGTACTACAACAGAAAATAGAGAGTTTCTTCTCTCTTTTTTTTTTTTTTTTTTTTAAATTTTCCCCCAGAAAACTAAAGTGTTCAGAAGGGAGCAAAGTTGGGAGCCACCCTGGTTGCACAGGGCAACCTATAGATGGCCCAAAAATAAGTTTTACTGACATCTGGACTAGCTTTTATTTGGCCATGTCATTAAAACTTGTGTCACCAGCTAATCTAGGTTTAAAACATGTAGTTTTCCCTCACAGTGAGAGAGTTTACAGTGATGAAAAATCAAGACAAAATGCAAGCCTGTTTTCAATGCCCAAAAGAGAGTGTGGGTATTCTACAAAGTCCACTACAGACCTGACCATCGTTGTTGATCTCACTTGCAAGGTGCTATTCAGCGAGGAGCCCAGTGATGGCAACGGTAAGTTCCGCGGCTGAGCACGTGTTGAGAGGAGGAGGAGGTGGTCCTGGAGCAAGGGGACGTTGTGGACGTGACACCGAGTCCCATCAGGAGCAGCCAAACACGGGAGCAGGGCTCATATGGCAGGGGCGGTGCCAGGGACAACCACAGGCGATTTAAACGCGGTGAAACCAGCAAATACTCTCAGTCAGCAAGGAGCACAGCGGCGGCATCCCGACACGTAGGAAGTCAAGGAAGG
>NW_010335289.1:0-7523 GCF_000700745.2 Antrostomus carolinensis
CCTGAGGGACCCCACTAGATACAGGTCTCAATGATGACCGATTGACTGATGTACTACATCATCTAACTTCTAGGCACCTAAACCAGTTAATGGACTGCAGTTTGGTAGCTATTTTGTATTCGTGCTGACTCACTACATTAGAGGAGTCTGAACTCTGCATGAGATGCTTACTCAAAGTAGGCAAAGTCAGTCTCCTTTTCGTGACTTAAGCACCTTATTATGGCCTGGAGAAAGGATTTACTGACTGAAGCACGTTCTTGAAGGTTGGTCCTAAGGTTGAATCCAAGTGCCCTGGCTGCCGAGAGGGTCAACTGTGTCCTAGGCTGCATCAAACACTGCATTGCGAGCCAGTCAAGGGAGGTGATTGTCCCGCTCTACTCTGCACTAGTGTGGCCTCACCTTGAGTACTATGTGCAGTTTTGGGCACCACAGTATAACAAGGATAGAAAGCTCTTGGAGAGTGTCCACAGGAGGGCTATAAAATTGCTGAAGGGCTTCGAGGGGAAGCTGCACGAGGAGAGGCTGAAGTCACTTGGTTTGTTCAGCCTGGAGAAGAGGAGACTGAGAGGAGATCTCACCACAGTCTGTAACTTCCTCGCAAGGGGAAGGCACTGATCTTTTCTCTCTGGTGACCAATGATAGGACCAGGGGAAATGGCAGGAAAAGGTACCAGAGCAAATTTAGGTTGGACATTAGGAAAAGGTTCTTCACCCAGAGGGTGGTGGAGCACTGAAACAGGCTCCCCAGGGAGGTAGTCATGGCACCAAGCCTGACAACACTCGAGAAGCATTTGGACAACACCCTCAGACACATGGGATTTTCCTGTGCTAGGGCAAGAGTTGGACTTGATGATCCTTGGGAGTCCCTTCCAACTCACAACATTCTATGATTCTACTTTTATCTCAACAGATGGATGACAATCTCCTTCTACCAATGCTCTGGGTTAAGTTCTTGCTGACAAGCCCCTACTTTAATCTTCCTTCTTCCTAAACAGATTGGTGGTGATATTTTCTTATCGTCTAAGAGCTCTCCAGATAGTAGGTTGCAGCTTATTCGATTCCATATAGCAGGAATTAAAACAGTTTTGGAATTTTTTTTTCTAGAATATGACATCTGAAGAATTGAGATAATCCCCTCTCCCCACTCTGCCCTCAGCTATGCTGTAGATGTAAATTCTGAAGATCTACTTTTGGTTCTAAGCATAGAAATGGGGATTTAGACTTCCTATTCTTAATTTTTTAACTGTATTTTCAACAGAAATCATGCTCTGCTCTTGATTTATACTATTAAACACACTCAATATTTTTTTGTCTAAAATATTTCAGAATATTTTATCTTTCAAGTCCTTCTTGTTGTTACACAGCAACAAGACCATGCACAAGATGTAATGATTGTAAATCAACATTTTCTTTGGGTGCTGTGCATTGAAAATTAACTTTTCTGCTATTTGTCTTTCTGCAACAAGACAAAAATTCTTATAAAACAGAACAACTGTAATAGTATTCTGACAGGTCCTATTTATATGGTACATTGTCACAAAAGAATACCTAAGAAAATGCAGAGTGACTATACCAACCTACTTATACACTTTAGAAACTCCTTGCAGGAGCTGCGACAACATACTATTAAAACTCCAAATATATGTTCAATATGTGTGTTTTTAAAGAAAACTTTATAAATATGCAAATTTAAGATAAGCAAATACAGAATAAAATGCACTAAGAAACTGATATGTAGACAAAGGTTTATTTACACCATACAACATTTTAAATATTTTATACACAGCTGCAGCTGAGAAAGCTACTCTGAGCTTTTCAGAGAAAACTGCAATAATAAAGATGTGAAATATATTATTCATATAAAAGTGAGATTATTACTTTATTGCATTTAAAGCAATGAAGAATGTAGCTCAACAGACATTCATTTAATGACAAAAACTTTGCTTTTATATTATAAAGTAAAAAGTGTAGTAATGGCCAAACAGACTGTTATAAACTTTAAAAACTGCATAAATATATACATTGTGCTTCATGGTGAAGTTTTTTGAAAACTAAACCAAATGAAGCTGTTACAACATGAATCGTTGCTTGAGGTTTATCTATAAAGATTACCTTACAAATCCATTCCACGGGTACTTACAACACACGATGGTAAGAATTGTACACCTGGTTCTCCACTAGCCACACTAGTGGAAATGTACTGTACGAAAAAACCACTGACATTTGGCACAGGAAGAACCTGACATAAAGTAGTCACAAGGTTCAGAAAGGAGCGTCAGGATTCCCAAAGTCTCTTTATTGTCAGTGCAATTAATTAATTTTGTTTTGCTTTCATTTTATTCAGTTTGTTTTTGTTTTTGTTAAACTTCTGTTTGAAAGTCACCTTCTTGCACATCTAAAGGCAAGTTCAGACACTTCTCCCATTCTGCTGGTCTGAGTTCTAAAGCATCTTTTGCCTCTGTGTCTAATACGTTTATCGTTGTATAGTGTTGGTAGTCACCTGTGGTTTTGAAAGCGTCCCATGGAGCCTTGCTTGGTGCTGAGTTCTCCTGAAGACCAGAGAAGAAAGAATAATTAAAAACAAGGATGAAATAATGTGTTTTCTGTTTGAGGCTGATCGCTAATGTGCTTTCATGAGATACAGAAGCCAGAGAGGGGAAATGGCTTTGCAGGGAGCCAGGCTGGCGGATGTTCAGCTCTGTTGTGACTCTTTCTCACTGAACAATCAGCACTTTGGCAGGCTCCTTACCTGAGCTGCCAGCTAAGCCCTTTATTTCACAAGAACCAATGTACATGAGGAATGGCCGAGTGATCCAGTACCAATAGCCATCTCTTTAATAGCAGTTGTGTAGAAAAGTGGGAGAAGAGAAGGGAAGATACTTGAGAAGAGCTTGCTGCCTGAAATATGGAGTGGTTTGAAACAGATTGCCAGCTGGATTTTAATTTGGGCAGGTGCATGACAGAACCACAGAAACCTAGTTCTTGAAAATGCTGTGAGAGCTACCTTGTTTACATGTTGATGAACTCATGTATATTAGGATTAACAAGCTGAAAGCTAGTTATTTTCTACTGCATGATTTTTTCTTTTTGAATGCTAGTTTTTATATTGTAGAAGACATTATGAACTAAGACCAATTTAACTAGTGATTTCTGCTGTAACATACTGGGTGAGACTTAGTTGCCAAAACCTAACAGTGTTGCACCATTTTAGATGCCTTTGGATTTTCTGCCTGATCTCCAACTACCTTTCATGAGACTCCTTTGAGTGCTATGTCATCACTGCCTGTACCATGCTGTAGACTAAGACACTTGAGACTGTATAAAACAGTCTGAGATGCCTATGTTTATGTACCTGGATCACTCTCTAACTGTCATATAGAGAGACCATTCCTGTAGGCAGCTTTTATTAGCAGACCTTTCAAAAACAGCGCCAATGCGAAACAGTAAACACAACTCTTGCACTGAGATGCCCTTTGAGATTTTGAATTCATTTGAGCTTTACATGGACAGTAAATCTCAAATAGGGAGGTGAATGCAAACTTCACATGTCAGCAAATCTCAGAATGGGGAGTGAGTGAGAACAGGGTGCAAATTAACACATATCACAGCTAAAGGTTCATCAAAGAATCAGGGCCAAATTTCTGCTGGATTAAGATGATGTAAATGATGTAAATCCATTGGCCTCACATCTGCTTAATACCTCTTCTTCATGTCTGAGAGCAGCTCGTCTGAAAAAGTTATAGAATACAATGATTCTAGCTCAATTCAATTTAATATACAATTTTCACACTATAAAATTATATATAAAATTATTACTAATCATAATATTACTGCTAACAAATGTCACACTAAATTAGCTGTTTTAATTAGGCAGAATCAAGCATTTCCTTGCTGTCATTATCAGAGGTAGTCAGGGTGTTAAGCATGTGTGTATGTGTGTATAAATTTGAATTATTATGATAGCAGAGTCGAGTCAGGATGATTTAATTTTTGCTTTTCCCATGGTAAATATTTATAAACCTAGTATGGAAAAGACACAGCATTGCAGAGACCCTGTGTGCTTTCTGGATCGCCTCATGAATAAGTGAATCTAGCTGGTCTGGTTTGTAGTAACTAATTTAATGTCTGCCTATCTACAGGAAAGGCCCTATTGGCCAAACTACATTAGTGAGCTGCTTTCTCTGTATAAAGTCCTTTAGACTTGGTAGGCACATACAGATTTGAAATGTGTTCCCTACAGCTCCATTACTTGTAGTCTATAACAATGTCAGTGAGTTAGTTATGATCTAGTTGTAAAACGTAATAGGT
This sequence comes from Antrostomus carolinensis, assembly GCF_000700745.2. Lineage (NCBI taxonomy): Eukaryota > Metazoa > Chordata > Aves > Caprimulgiformes > Caprimulgidae > Antrostomus > Antrostomus carolinensis. Next base: position 4,308 of record NW_010335289.1, read on the forward strand.
CTCATCATACGTTAGATGACTGAAAACATATATATTTTTTTCTAATTCTGAGGCTACCTAAAGGTAGTGTAGAGTGAGATCTTCTTGGGAAATATACTGAATTCAAAGGACTCTTGTTTCATTGTTGTTAAGGTTGCATCATATTTTGAATATCTAAGAAGGAAAACTTACCATACTGCCTGATTTTGGTACATCCCGAAATCTGTCCAGTGTCTGAAATTTCTGATTTAACTCTTGAAACAATTCCATGTGCCTCTTTCTTGTATGCATGACCTTCTGAAAAATGGAACACAATTGCTTCTATTTATAATTGAATCTGTGCTTTTTAAAGAGAAGCATTATTTTCCCCAACATAATAAAGTAAACTGAAGTTGGCAGGGCCACCTTTTCTTTATAGACTTGACCAGTGGAAGTGAATTGCGCTGAGTCTTCACTCTGCTCTGTTTAATGTTCTTCCTGTGTACAAGAGACTGTTTTCACCTCACATTTATTGAGTTGCTGAAATTAAGGGATGCTGGTTTTGTGCTAGCCTAGAAGCATTTTGAAAGTGATGGCAGTTTCTCAGAAGGATATTTCTCCTGCACGTTGGAGTATTTTCTAGAATTTCTGTCTTCAGCATGCATGTTAATATTTTAATTTCTATAGGAAATGGCAGTTTGTAATGGTCCCTATTGGAATAATGTTTATGAGAACATTAAACTCAGAAATCTTGTCCCAAAATAGAAAAGCCCCAAATTATATGTCTTTTTAATTAGACACTTTGTCATTCAGCTCATCATAAAATACAGTTGAAATGGCATTCATGTTAAGAAAAGTAGGCACAATTTTTCAATTTTACTTGCTTTTTTATGTCATGGACTGGGCAATTGGAAACCATGCTCTCTCTAGCCCATGTACAGGGCGCTCTTCCACAAAAACTAATTATATGGCACTCATGAGCAAGAGGTGGGGACTCCAAACAGCCCCCACAGTTGGAGAAGACTCAGAGCCATGTACCTGCCTTGGCAGCTACATGGAGAGTGAAACTTGTTTTCAAGCCTAGACTGTCAAGCCTACCATCTGTGTTGTTTCCAGACAAGTTCACACTCAGATATGGATTCAGACTGGCTTCTGGAGCAAAGCCGAAGGCTGCTTACTGTTCAACCAATCTCATGGTTTCGTGGCCTGGGTGGACAGGGGACAGGAGAGACTGAGGATGCTTCACCTCAATCCAACAGCAGATGGGCTCAGCTTGGCTTTTTTTAAGCTTTTGTAACTGCTTGATCTTGAGTCACAGCCAGGGCAGTGGCCAATAATGTTGATAGAAAAGGTGCAGGATGTGCCTCTATGCATGTCTACTCCTTGTCGAGCCTGATTTTCCCTGGTCTTGTGTATGACAAACCCTGCAAACTTACTTAGGTAGTGTGACCCTTCCCAACAAGAAATGCTTCTGCCAAGCCTGGGTTAGTAGCTGATGCTCCAATAATGCTTTACCGATACCGATTTTAAATTTTATCTTTCATTTACTTCCTATGTTTATAAATTTCATGAAATGTGTCTGCTTACTTCGCCATGCATTTCTACTGTTATGCTGTAATAATCATATAATCCTTAGTAAAGCTACACCATAGCTTGAGAACTTGTTTCACTTCTGAGAACAGGAAATTGGCAACATTATTCACAAAAAAACCATGAGATATAGCAAGCAATTAAAGACCTATAAACTTAATGTGAGTTGTGGGGTGAATAAGGAAAGCAATTTTGCAGGATTTGGTGAGGAACTCCTTGCAAAACGTAATTTAACTAGAGATAGCTGATCTAAATTTATGAGGGAAGTTTCACTTAAGTGACTTCCCAGGGATTCTTTTAAGCTATTGCGGTTAGACAGACAGGGATATGTAGCAAATTTCATATGCATAGAACTTAAAAAAGAAAGGTTCTACCTCAAAGATTATTATTGGCTGAAATAAGGAGACATGCTGAAGGGAATAAAACAGATTTGGTGGGTTAAAACACTGGCTCTAAAAGCAAGAAATAGGATATGACTGGGAAACAAGTCTCTCCAGTTGGAAACTTTTAAATAGAAGTCTAGGAATATAGAGAATGCTACTTTCTGATATTTTCCTGAGTTTTGTACCCAAGAATTTGTTAAATAGCAAATATGAATAATGCAAATGTCTTACTCAGTTCATTACATTATTACTGAGGAGAAACAGGTGGGAAGAGAAATTAAACACTTGCAGTAGGAAGTCAGCCAAAAAAAAGGCTTTTAATCTTACTCTAACAGCAGAATGACTGGTATGCACATGTACCTATGGATTTTTGGTTGCTTTGTGTTTTCCTCGCTTTCATTCCATAATTCCTACCCACTAACACCCACTCCTCCCCACTGCTTATAAAGAAAAATCTGAACTGAAAGTGCAGTAACTCAAATTTCCAACTTTAACCCTTCTTTTCTAGACTTATTTTAAATTCCTTGCTAGCAAGCACCATCTTATCGCCTTTCCAGAAAATATACTCTGTTTTCTTTCCAGAAAATATACTCTGTTACTCTCTGTAACTCTTTCTCTTTTATGAGAAAGCAACCCATAAAGAATTTGTGGAAGTTTAGTCTGTTTTCTTTATTAAATGGGCAATGTGGAAAACACAGCTTTATCAGTCTTAGAAATACATGTCTTATCAATAGACAGCTGGAGATCTTGGCTAATAATATTGTAAGATGATTGTAGCAGCATCAGAAGCTGAACAGGAGCTTCTCATGCTGCCCTTTGAAAGCATTTTCTTTTGCTGTAGCTGGGGATTTGTCTATTATTTCCACATCCCCTTCAGAAGCACCTCAGTTAGCCACCAGGCTACAGACTCACATCTTGTGGTCTTTCCTGCAGGCTCCGAAACTCTTCTGCCCCACACCCTTTAGGAGCTCAGACTGAACTGATATCCCTTCTACATTTCTGCCTCTGCTCACAAGTAACATCAAGTGTGTATATGAGCAAGTGCAGAGTCCTTCACCTGGGGGAAATAACCACATGCACCAGTACAGGTTAGAGGCTGACCTGCTGGAGAGGAGCTCTGTGGAAAAGGACCTGGGTGTGCTGGTGGACAGCAGGCTGGCCATGAGCCAGCACTGTGCCCTGTGGCCAGGAAGGCCAACAGTATCCTGGGGTGCATTAAAAAGTGCGTGGCCAGCAGGTCAAGGGAGGTTGTCGTCCTCCTCTACTCTGCCCTGGTGAGGCCACA
>NW_010335290.1:0-2680 GCF_000700745.2 Antrostomus carolinensis
ATTCTGTGATTCTGTGATGACAGATGCAGTGAGGTGAGACAAGTCCTGCCTTGACTATTTGCTTTCCCTGCATAGTTAAAACAGAGGCAGGAATCCTTGAAGGCCCGAGGAAGATTTTCAGAGGCACCTGCTGATCACCCAAGGAATTTAGGTACGTGCTTTAGAAGGATGGCTTCACTAGGTGGCTAACATTTAAATGCAAAGAGGAGTCACTGCCTCAGGTGAGGCAGCTGCATTGCACCTCACTCACAAGCCACTGCCAGGGGCAGGGTGCTGGGTGTTTAACCGTGGCATGTCATGTTAGGTAAGTCATGGTTCAGCTTGGGCCAATGCCCTTTTCTGTGGTCACCATGTGGTGTGAGATAACCCAAATGGGTCTTGCCATCAGACGCAGCTGTGCCCTTTGTAGGGTCCTTTCTAACCTCCCTTTGGCTTGAAAATGCAGTGCTTCAGCCTCCCTGACCTCCTGCTTGCCTACGTGTGCTCCTTCAGAGCTCCAGCTAGCAGCGGAATGTCCTGACTACTTAACTCTCCTGCAAGCATTTGGGAGCCATAGATCTTTGTAAAATATCTATACAACAGAGTACATACCAGGACTTCTGATATGATTTCGAGACATTTGTCCTGGCTCTTCAATGAATCTGAGGTATGCTGCTATTTTGCATCTGGCCCAGTCCCACGTGCCTTCCTCCTTCCTTTTTATTCCATATTGCCCACATATTGGTGCAGAACCTCAAACAGAGGTCATGGACTTGCTGTAGCTTTCTCTCCACTTCTCTACTCATCTTGCTTTACTGCTTGAGTGATAGGAAGCTCTAAGCAGAGCAGTAAGCTGAACAGTCTGGAAAGCAATATAGTACCCTGCTTTGGACAAGGATGCAAACAAAAATGCCACCCTTGTCTCTTTCTGGGTATACTTTACCCTGCCATGGTGTTCACTTTCACCAAAGAGAGGAGTTTACCAAAAGTGTTTACCAAAAATAGGAGGATTAATCTGAAAATGTGTTTTGTTGAATATGGCTTTGCAATGTACAAGACACTGATGGCCACCATCCAATCCTGGGATGGAGCATGGTAGATTTTTTAGTTCTGTTTTGCCAAGTCAGAGCCAGTGTAATAGTCTGTCTAGATTGATAATCTTAATGTGTACAAATAAATATGTGTGCATAGGCATATGTGTAAAAATGCAATTTTAATGCAATGATTTATTCAGTATTTCAAAGAAATATAATATTCCTCACTAAAACATCCTTGCAGATCTCTGTTAGTCTATGTAGCCACGTTGCCCTCTGTTGACTTCAGCATGTGTCTGCAGCTTTCCTCCTCTAGCTCCAAGTCAAAGCTGACTCCTGTTCTCAGGGCAGCTAACCAGAAGACTTCACAATGCAGTTAATTTTCCTGACACAGAATCACAGAATGGTTGAGTTTGGAAGGGACCTCTAAGGATCATCTGGTCCAACCCCCTGCTCAAGCTAGAGCCGGTTGCCCAGGACCATGGCTTGATGGCTTTTGAGTATCTCCAAGGATGGAGACCCCACAACCTCCCTGGGCAACCAGTGACAGTGCTTGGTCACCCTCACACTGATAAAGTGTTTTCTGATGTTCAGAGTGTGTTTCAGTTGCTCAGTGCCCATTGCTTCTGGTCCTGTCACTGGAACCTGGCTCCATCCTCTTTTCACCCTCCCTTCAGGTATTTATATACACTGATCAGATCCCGCTGAGCCTTCTCTTCTCCAGGCTGAAGTCCCAGCTCTCTCAGCCTTTCCTCATAGGAGAGGTGCTCCAGCCCCTTCATCATCTCTGTGGCCCTTCATTGGGCTCTCTCCAGTATATCCATGTCTCTTGTACTGGGGAGCCCAGAACTGGACCCAGCACTCCAGCTGTGTCTCTCCAGTGCTGAGCAGAGGGCAAGGATCACCTTCCTCAACCTGCTGGCAACATTCCTCCTCATGCAGCCTGGGATCCTGGGAGCCTGCTTTGCTCCATGGGGACATTTCTTGTGTACTAATGAATGCAATAAAAAGCAGGAGTGTACCCAGGTACCGTAACCTCGGTGTTCATGAAAGGAGTGCCACAACCAAAGAAAGGTGAGACAGCGTCATGCCAAGAGCAAAAGAACAAAAAGAACTCAGGTGATCTACCTAATCACCTACCATACTCCTAAAGACAATCCACTGAGGATCTGATCTTTATGGTCTTTATTACTCAGAGATGTAAAACTTCAAGGAAATATTTTAACAACCTCCAAATTCCAGTAAAGTCCCCAGGAAGGTTCAGAAAGGCCGTCCCAGCCACCATGACCTTAGGTGACATGCAATTAATGGGGAAGGCTGTTTGGAGGTAATAGGTCAGGCTCAAAGGGTTATAGTAAATGGGGTTACATCAGGGTGGAAACTGGCCCCTAGTAGGGTCCCGCAGGGATCCATCCTGGGGCTGGGGCTCTTTAATGTCTTCATCAATGATTTAGATACAGGGCTTGAAGGACTGCTAACAAAGTTTGCCAATGACACCAAACTGGAAGAAGCTGTGGACACTCTCAAGGGCAGAGAGGTCCTGCAGAGAGATGTAGATAAATTAGAGAGCTGGGCAATCACTAACTGTATGAATTTTAACAAGGGCAAGTGCTGTATTTTGCACCTGGGACACAGGAACCCTGGACACACAGACAGACTGGGGAACG
>NW_010335291.1:0-1120 GCF_000700745.2 Antrostomus carolinensis
CCCTAACATTCTGTGATTCTGTGATTTTGCTCTCCTGCCCCTTTTCCCAGCTCATCTCCTGGTTTCAGTCAAAACAGAAACTCTAGATGCGATAGTTTAACTTAGCTGGCAGTCAAACAAGACATATGAAGTAATATGATATAGAATATCTTATTGGCATATCCAACTGTCAACTCTGGGTTTTATTAACTACTATATTTTCTATACTTTTCTTCTCCCCGGCTCCCCCCCCCCCCCTTCCAGTCTTCTGCTCTTGCAAGCTACCCAAGCACAGTCTCCTTGTATGTTATCAACATTGTTCTCATGACAATCTCCACTGAAACCAAAACACAGTACTTTCTAGCTACTAAGAAGAAAATTAACCCTATCCTAGCAAAAACCAGGACATACACAAGCTAAAATCTGAGAGGGTCTAATTTACAAAAAGCATCATTTTAATTTTACAGTCAAGAAAAATTTATGGATTCTCCGTTTCTGGAAAATGAACATACAGTAGTAGTGTACTTGTGAAATGCTGACAAGAGTGTTTAGGACTTTGCAGCAAGTAAAAACAAACAAAAAGCCCCCAAGGGCAAGTTAAGACAGGCGGCTATGCAAGCATGGCAACTAATTCAGTGTAGGATTTTTTTGTCTCTCTTGAATTGACCTTAAGCACTTTAACGTGCTGTCCCCTACCACCCAAGTGTGTTGGCTTCGGTTGGGTTTTGGTCTGTTTTCTTAAAAATTATACACAATAAGTGAAGTTTCATAGCAGGTAACTGTAACTTTGACAGGATTAGCTTTGAGATCACTACTGCTTTGACACACTGTGTTGAAAAAGCTAAAGGGGTTCATAAATGTGGAGAAACAAATACGTGCACCAACTCTATGCCTGCCTAGAGCTTTATCATGTTAGGAAAAGCAGCCGAGAGCCACATTTCCCCTTCAAGTCTCTAAAACGCTTGGAAGCACGTTTCTTAGTACTACTTTGGGGGATGGCTAAACCAGCTCATTTTAATTCCGGAATGTGGGAAAAGAAACGTCTGCAGAAAAGCGCAGCCCTGACGGCTCTCCCTGCCTCCAGAAGTGAGGCACTCGGGGCCAAGAGCGCGGGACTCCCGCCAGTTTTACACAGGAAGGG
>NW_010335292.1:0-19312 GCF_000700745.2 Antrostomus carolinensis
TTCTGTGATTCTGTGATTCTGTGATATGTTCCAGTGACATTTCAGAAAATTTTTTATACTACAAGACTGTATTCCTGTTGTCTTCTGTTTTTTCCTTTTTCTCTCTCTCCCCCCCCCCCCCCACCTTTTTTTTTTTTTTTTTAAATTCAAGTGTCTGTTTTTCAATAAATTCTTGTCCAAGACAGCTGGAAAACTGTAAAAGGCCTTTTTGCTCTACCTGTTTGAAGCTTCTTTAGGATACTGAGTACTGATTTTTGAGTTTTAATTATTGTAATTTTAAACAGGATTCATACAGTGTGGCAAAGTACTTTTATAAGGCTGAATTTGGAAATGTTTTACATACACTCTTTTTCAACCTTGGACTTGAGAAACAGCAGGTTTTGTTGAGGGGACGGTTGGGTTCTTATATGTTGTGTTCAATATTCCTTCAAGACAATTGAAATGAAAAGCAGAATAAACTTTGGAAAAAATTATTAGCCTAGAGCAAAAGTTAAACACCAGCTTTTGAAAAACTGGGCTTCACCCAATCAATCCTTTCGCTGTTTAGGATGCTAGGAGGTGGATTGCAAAATGCCTTTTTTTTTTAAAGCTTTTCTGCTTAATAAGATTTCACAAACTTTCACTTGTTTTACATGACCTACAGCTGGTACTTCTCACCTCTTTTGAACAATGTTTTCCTTTTTCTTTTTAACACCTTCATATTTTTTTTCCCTGGGTTCATGTTTTTTGGGAGTTTATTTGTCTGAATAAAAGGTCTCTTTTAAAACAAAACTTTGTAGCAGCCACAAGAAAAATGTTACAAACTTATTCAATGTATTTCTCAGTGTGGCCAGGTAACTTCCTCACATTTCTGTATAGCATGAAACAAAGGGAAAAACAAACAAACAAACAAAAACAAAACAAACAAACAAAAAACCAAAACCAAACAACCCAACAACCTAAGATTTTACCTTCTGATCTTAAGTGGAAATATTTATTACATTTGTATTTTTAAAGAAAAATGAAAAAGCAGAAATTTAACATTTAATTTTAGTTTCTAAACAAATATTGACTTTTTACCTCCTTGGAATTCTAACCTGAATTTGATCTCTGTCACCCTTTTTCTATATAGCAGCATTGAACATCATTAGCAACATTTAGTTTAAGAAGTTCTACCTTAAATTTCTTATTAGTATGTAGGTTTTCCCTGTAGCACAGAAGATAAGCTAGAACCCTGACCAAACATTAATGGAAATAATGATCTGGATTTTTTCTCTGAGTTTACATAGATAGTAAGCATTGGAAACGGCATAAGTTTCCCTTCCTTCCCCTTCACATATATATATATATATATATATATGTGAAGGGGAAGGAAAATTTTTTATATATATATATATATCATACACACACACACACACACATACATATATATATATACACACACATGCGTAAAAACAAATATAGTTGTGCATATAAGCTAATCATAAAATTAGAGTCACTTCTTCATTCTTAGTATGTACAATGAACAGTAGCAACATTCACAACATTTGCATTAAACCGCTGTCAAGATCTAAACTTAATAAGACAGAAGGCACTGACGGATTAGAATGAAGCCTTTTATTCAAAACACTCAAAATGATCCAGATCTTAATTCCTACCCTTTTCTAACCTTTAGGGACACTCATAATAGGGAATGGGAAAATATGAGGTGTTTTCCACTGTCCTGTATCTGTAGATTGGATTCTTATGTCTTTCTCTTCAGAAGAATCATTTAGTTTTCTGAAATTCTGTATATAATGGATCATTCTATCATCATGTTGAAAACAAATAAAACAAATGCATTTTCTTCATGAAGGCAATATTAATTCATGTCTTTTAAAATCTGACAAACGTGCATAAAGTCACCCTTCAAATCAGCTAAGAATTAATAACAAACACAGCAAGCAAGGTTTCTTATTAATAGCGCTTGACTCTTCAAGTGAAATATCTTGAAGCATAATTAAAAACTATTATCATAAACACAAAAACCCCCCAAATGACAACATAAAAAGGTGAGTTTCTGCTGTATTTTTTTATTGTTACTAGTCCGTTGACTCACTTGCAAAGCATGGTAATTCACAGTAGTTTTCCCAGTCATTCATATAAAAATTGTAGAGGTTATGTACTAAGGTACTAATAACTATTCTGAGCAATGTTTTTCTTCATATTGGAATGCTGTCAAATCCACATTTAGAGTCTCACCTTGCTTTCTAAGATGTCTAGTCTATCAAATACAAAATGCTTTAATATATACCAAAGGTATCTGGAATCTTGTTATCAATGTATAGCCATCCAGAAGATCATCACTTTGGTTACCCACATATAGGTATCTAATCCATTTTAGATGAATCTGAGATATCATGTGGGATTAGAAGATACTGCACAAAATCAACACAAAGCTAATATCCATCGGGAGTAGCAGATGAAGAACATCATCTTAAACAGCTTTAAACACCTATATGTGATCACCTCAATCAAGCCTCTTTGACTTCCAAACTTTTTGTTTCCACACATTTTCCTCATAAACACTTAGAATCCTCTCCTTTTAATTTCTATCAAGATTATTAGTACTTCTAGGAAATATAATCCAATTAGATAGTATAAGGCTCAAGAATCACATAGAAACACACTACCTACTAAACACCATGAAAATATTTACAAATAAGGTACTTTGAAAACCAAATAATTTATTTCTTTTGCTAAGAAACTTTGAAGAATTTATAAAAAAAAAGAGGAGAGTCTGATCTACAATTAACTTAAAATCTCAAACTCAGTTTCTTCAGAGACATTTATGACTTCCCTTACTGTTCTGTCTATTTATATCACTATTATTTCCACAGTGATCTCTAACTTCCTTGTTCAACTTTTAAGGTAATCTAGACAAGTTTTTTTAAAAATGCTGGGTTTGGAAACAACAAAAATGTGATATAAATAAATATGTGTATATAAATAAATAAGGTATACATAAATATGACCTCTCCCTGGAAATGTTTAAGGCCAGGTTGGATGAGGCTTTGAGCAACCTGATCTCATGGCAGGGGGGCTGGCACTATGTGGTCTTTAAGGTCCCTTCCAACCCAGACCATTCTATGATTCTATGTTCTTTTAAAAGCATATGAAAATATGACCTAAGCATATTGTTTGAGGAAGATGATATCTGATTCAAGAATGCATTTAAAGTAGCAGAGAAAGCATAACTAGAACCAGTGCTGTCAGTTGAAGCAGAAGAAAATTAAATAAAAGAAAATGAACTACAATAGTTGCAGTTTTTTAAACATGATAATTAGTCATTATAGCAGATTGTGAGGGAACATGGCATAAGCTCCATGTCCAGTAGATATTCTCTATTTCAAACAAAAGCCTGTTGCACTTACTGCAGGAAAGACGTCAGTTAGAAAAAATCAAACTAATTTTTATTACCCAGTCCTTTTAACCAAGAAATATTTGAAGTCTTATCACTTATATTTAGTATTTTAAAAATGTTTTCAAAGAGAAACTTGGTAGAACATAGAACTAAGTTATAATACATGCTACCTGCATTTATAAATGTTGTTTTAAATTTGATTGAATTATATAATTTGTCATGTTTGCATTATCTTCACAGCTCTGAATCCTTCTTTTTCACTGCAGATCTATACTGCTTTTATTTTTCATGTGTGTACACCTACAAAAGTGAATGTATCCCGTGAACTTGCAATGAAGTTAATAGTCAGAGCTTAAACAATTGCAGATTATTCATTACTGGTTCGTTCCTTTTTAATGTGTACATTAAGGTTTTGATTCTTCTCAGGAGTTAATTAGAAAGAACTCCACTGTAACAAGCAATTTATATGAGTCTGAGAGGAAGAGATGGCTCTAAATAGGCATGTTTCAGGTATTTAATTTTATGGAGTACTTAGATAATATGTGCTCCTCGTGTGTACTAAATTTATTTGATGTGTTCTGGAAAGCAATTGGGGCAAAAAAATTATGAGTTTCCACGTATTGAAATTTTGCATAAATATGCAACTTATAATGCTCCTTAGAAAAGTTATGTTGTTTGCCAAGTAAATCACAAGCATTACATTAATATCAGGCTGACCCAGCTTCACAGGATGGGAATACTGCTCCAAAGAACACTCCTTGTACTATAAATAACTCATTAATAAATCATATAAAATAAGTCTGTAGCTTTAGACTTCTAGTAACAAAGTGGTTTGACTTAATGGAAATAAGCAATTACATTTTGGTTACATTGCTAAGGTTAATGTGAAATGAATTCATGCATTATTATGCAAATAAAATTGTACAACAAGCATATGTGAGGTTTCCATGTAACATGAAAGATCCATTAGGTGTTAATTAAGACTTCTGTGAATTGGAAAAAACAACATATACACAGTTAAGCATTGAATATATTGAAGAGAAGGGATGCATTGAAGCACATCTTCAGTAATTTTGTTCTCAATCTCTCCTAATGTTTGCAGCCACTATGCCTGCTAAATAGATCTTTTGTTGAATACATCAAAACACCTGCAGGCCTTTGATAAAAATGCTAATGGAATTTAGAAAAAATGTTAGCTTTATGAGGAACTTGCATGTATAAGGAAAGAAGGGACCTTTTAGACCTTTGCATATCAGGGGCTGATGTGACATATTCTTTACCACACAGGAACAAAACATGTCTGTAAATTACTCCTCTTTTTTTTTTTTTTTTTTTTTTTTTTTTTATGTTGTGCTATAACTCCACAACAACGTTTTTCAGGCTAAATATGAAAGACAGGCATTTTTGTAACAGAATTATGACATTCCTGTAGACTGTTCAACTGGTGTTACCACAAATGGAATGAAAAATTTTAAAATAAATAGATTTATAGAATAGGACTGTGCTGTTGTAGTGTCTGCAATAAGGACAACAAAAAAAAAAGGTAAATATATTGGTTTTGGTTTTGTCAGACACCAAATTAGTTAATAACTATGTGCTTAACAAAACCTCATTACTATGTAAGTACCATTTCATTATGGAAAGGCATGTGAACTATGTCTCACTGAAACAAAAGGATGAAATATTTATCCATTTAACCAATTATGAAAAATTTCCTTTTGGCTTCAGTGAAGAAAAGTATGATCAAAAGAATGAAGGTGAGTTTCATCTGCCCTAAAACCAGAATTATTTAGATGTAGAATTCCTCATCTGAGATAGTAATTTAAACTTTTTTCCAGACAAAAATAAAGAAACAGAGAAATAAGTTGCTCTAAGGCATGGTTTATCTGCCCTGTTTTAGTCAACTACTTTTGAATAAGATGAACTGCACCCGAGAAGTTCCCGTTCCTCTTCATTAACTGTAAGAGAAGGCTACATATGAAAATCACACAGCATCTCCCTATAGTAAGTGTTCAATTGAGATGACTTCTACCCTCGGGTATACTAGAAGTAAGAACTTACCCCGGGAGTATTCTTCTGAATATAAAGATATGCTTAACTTGTCTCTACCTTGACCTGGACATGTGGAACAATTAATATCATTCCCCTAAGTCCTTAATTCTCATTTCAGCTGTAGCAAATGGAGAAAAAAACCCGGACATTGCATGATTCTCTGTATCATATACCTGAAAATAGAGTGAGTAAAGGCTATGGAAAAGGTAAGGAAAACCCTAAATCTTAGTATTCATAGTAGAATGGAGCAGTTATTAAAAGGCTATGAAAACATTTGCTGATTTGCCCCTCTGAAATACAGGACACTAGGATAAGGAAAGTGACTGTACAGATTGTACAGTCTTACTGAAGTGATAGCCATATTATGATGCTCTCAGAGAACAATCCCTATTCAGGTACAAAGGTGCAGTGCTGCATCACACATTCTAAATATCAGAAACTCCAGGGTTAAGTCAATGTTGCAGTCAAGTATTTCTTTAATGGTCACTATGGACCACTGGGAGTGAATAATATGTGTATAGACATTGGTTATCCTATGCAACACAATGTAGTCCCATAAAAATGATTTGAAATCAGATTAATCCAAATCTAGCAAATAAACAACCCAAGGGGTGAAGGGGGATGACCAAAACCAACAACGCTGTAAGGTCACAAAGCCTTTATCTCTCCTGACTCAGTCTTGTGAAGATTGATCTAGCTTCTCTTTACAGTGAAGTATCTTTCATTTATGAGTCTCAAATTAATATCTTGCATGATAAATAGAAGCATTTTGTCATCTTTAATTCAAATGTAGATTTGTGTAAGTATCAGTATCCAAATCAAAATCTAATCCAATATCTGCCTTCTGGCATGATCAAGAGACTAATTGCACCCGATCCAAAAACTTGTCTAAGAACGTGCATGCCTAACTGTATTATGGAATAAATATCCAGTTTCCATCCAATGCTGGGTTCCGTGTCTGTTGTTTTAATTCAATGATTTAAAATGGATAGAAACTGTACTCAGAAATAAATTAAAAAGGATCACTCTATGCTTCCCTTACTTAATTCTGCTTCCCTTTCAATGTGTAATAATGAGGGAACCAATGTTCTTTTTGCCTTGGACATTATAACTTGTTGCTTTATTTAGAACCAGTCTGCATATTATTATTTTAAGCAAATAGATGTTGAATTTAAAAGAAAACATAGTGGTTTTTTGACAACATATCAGCATTTCTTTTTCTTTTTTTTTTTTTTTCCCCAGACTCCCTCTCTTTGCTTTTTTCCCCATCACCAAAACTTTAATTGATGACAGCCAGAATATGCAACATTACAAAAATTAGAATTGAAATCAGGTTTTTGCAAAAGTTTTCTGACATCAGGACAAAATGAAATACAATCAAAGGCAAAAATAAACATTGGTTCCAGGCACTGGACTGGAGGCAGCAAGTTGCATTACTGAGGTGACACTTAAGGTCCCTATGGGAAGGTGCTCAGTGAAGAGCAATAAAGCAGCCTTTGTAAGCTAATTCCCAGAGCAGCAGTAGCCTGACACTGCCCAACAGCAAAGGCAAAGAAGGGGATAAAAATGAGTGTAGGAAACTCAGTGTATTATTAGTATGCCATAAAAACCAAAGGGCATTTTAATAGGAGTTATAAGTGAAATCATGACAATAATAATTTTTATGGTTTTTTCTTCTCCTGTTTTTAGACCTGTTTTAAGGGACCTTGTAAGAGAAGCCACACCTCGTGAAAACTGGGATTATAAGGCCATGGTGATTTTGCAGTGTCATTCCTAGTGATATTTGCTGTCATGTGCTTGAAGATGCACAACAGAGTAGAAGTGACTTATTCTGTCTGGGCATCTGCCTTTTATCTAAGTACTAGATTTTTCTGTTTTGGTGTATTTCAGTTGTGCATGCCAAATGTTTTGATCTATATTCTCTTAATGCAGCACTCTTTTAGTCTATTACAATTAAATGTTTCTCACTAGATATTTTTTTCAGTAAGACTTAATAATTTTCATGAAAGATTTAATTACCCATCTTCCTTCCAGGATAATAAATCTATTTTCTTGAAGTTCAGATAAATTAAGGCATTTTGATTTAAATTAAAAAAAAAAAAAAAAAAAAAAGAGTACTACAATTTTCATGCTGATCTGAGATTGAATGGAGAACCATTTTTGTTAAGGATTACATAATCTGCTTTAAAAATCAGGTAAAGACAGATTATAAACCCCTTCGGTGGCGTATTCACTAGTACTGAACATGTGCCACTGTACATGAAGAACTCCTCATTTTCAAAAAAGTTTGTAAAGTCAAAAGGAGTTGAAAAGAAATAAACCTTTGAACCATCGAGTTAAAGTTTTGCTATCTTGAACAGCCATTCTTCTGTATAAATCTTTTCATATGCCATCCAGATAACATGCTAATTATCATTTATATACATTATTTTTAATTTTATTTATAGTGCAAGCTACTACAGAACCTCACCAATTTGGTGTTTAGAGTTCTACGATTTTCCAGATTCCTATACTCAGATTGATCTCATGGTGATACTGTCTTCTATGGAAAAACAAACAAACAAACAAACAAACAAAACCCCAAACAAACAAATAAAAAAGCAAACCCAACTTTTCCTTGTGTCTGTTCCCTTCTTTTGTAGTTTTCATACAGCAGTCACTTTGAAGAGTTCATATTAGTTTTCAGCCTACCTTCTTTAACCTCCTTTTTTTGTGTGAAAGGTTCTCCTTTCCCCAATAAATCTCATAGCCCTTTCTTTATACTTCTTCAGGTTTCAACTAGTAGGAAATAGAGACTTATTTTTCACCTTTTGGTAAATATTTTTTTTTTTTTTCCTAAAATTTTAGAATAGGAATTGGATGTAAGATAGAACTTTCAGTATATTATGATGTTACAAATGTACTTTGAGGGTGTTGTTGTTCAGCAAAGTATGAATTATACTGTTATTTGTATAGTGAATATATAGCTTTTAGCTCAGAGATTATTTGTGCAATTATTACCAACTTGAAACTGATAAAGTAATTCTACTCTGTTAAGTTCAGTTGAACATATCTTTATATACAGTTACACAAAAAGGAGCTTGGAAATTTATTTTGTTTTAGAATTAGCCCTGTTCTGTCAGTTTCCTGTAAATATAAGTGTTATCTGATCCTTCAAGAGCTGTTCTAAAACTGTTTGTTTCAAATTTAAATTTATCTAACACTGTAAAGATTTATATGTACATGCAATTTAGAAATGGGTTTGGAGAAGGATCATAACTTGAAAATAAACATAAATAACATAAAAGGAAATACCAAAATATACCTATATGAATTAAAACTTAATAGCAAAGTGTAAAAGAAATATAAGGGATGGTAAGCATTCCTTTTATATATCAATGTGTTAAAAGACAAACACAAAGAATTGTAGTGGGCTAGCCTCTGTAAACAACCATACTCCCACCCATCTGCTCACTCACTCTTCCTCCTCAGCAGGACAAAGATGAGAAAGCTTGTGGGTCAAGATAAAGACACTTTGGCATGGGGTCATCCACAGGCTCCAGGAGAATCTGCTCTGTCACTTGAGGCACATTCTGTCCCTCTTTCTTCTCTCACCTTAGTGCTCACAGGTCTGCTTCCCTCACATTTTTTCCTCACTGTCATGCAGCATATTGCCCTTTCTTGGATACATTTTCACTGAGACACCACCATCTTGGCTGAGGAGCTCAGCTGTGTCCTGTGGTGGGTCCATTAGAGCCAGTTGGAATGGACTGTGTCTGTCCAGACACACCTGGACACCTGCACCTTCTGCAAGAAAAAAAAAAAAAGTTTAGTTTCTAGCACCAAATATAGCTACCAATAAAGAATAGTTCTTTTTCAGAAGCACAAGATGGCATATTTTAAATATATATATAGTGTTTCAATTTTTCGAATGCACCTCCCATTTACTCTTTTACACCCAAAATAGTTACACTGGTTTTAGTCCTAATGTATATCTATATAAGTGAAGTTCAGAACAAACTCCGTTGTTGTTTCTTTTGTTTCCCACCTGATTCCCTCAGATTCCATCCCGTTGTATGATTTTGCTACTGTGCCTGCCTACAAAGCAACCATTTGTGTCTTTCTTCCCATCTCCTGTTTGTATTTACACCTCAATTTCTGCTATTTCTGAAGCTGCCTCCTGATGCATAACTGCACAATTTTGTTAGTAGTAAGGGACAGTGAAGCTTGTAATTTACTTTCCTCAGCACATACACAAATGAATTCTGAATTTATCCTGTCACTGTCCCATAGCTCACACATTGCTCTTTGAAATACCAACATGCCTCTCTCCCACAGAAAAAGAAAATAATTTACATATTAATTATACCTTGTCTAGTAAAAATGAAACAGACACCTGTAATTATGCAGAGGCATCACATGCTTGCACATTGCTAAATCAGTGATGAATGGAAAAGAAAGCTCATGAAAATGAATTTACAGTACATATTAATTAAGTGAGGCTTTAACAGGTGATATTTCATTGCATGTATGAAGAAACCTTTATGAATCATTATATTAGTCATATTAGTGATAAGTACTTTTAACTGTGCCTTCTGCACACCCAGTTTCTGAGAATTAGAGGTTAAGCGGATTTGGTCTTTGAACAACGAGTCAAACTTTCAATATGTTTCTGTCTGCTGATTACAGCAAACTCAGGCTTTCTACAAAATGTGAGGACCTTAGAATGAAACATACAAAATATAACAGAGAAGTACAAGCCACCTAATGTAAGAAATATGGAGTGCTGGGTGAAAATGTAGTCTAGCCTAAGATTCTGTAAAGCTTCTAGGGGGTTTTACTGGGTTAATAGCCTTGAATATCACCCTGGGATTAAGCACTAAATTTCTCTTCTAGATGGAGACAGAAAGAGGAAGGAGTACCTCCTTCTGCTCTCATAGCCTAGTAGCTAGAAGTTTCAGCAATTTTATTGGATATTCATATTGCAGTTCTTCCTTTGTTTGAAGATACTTCAACCATATCTCCGAATCAAAATCCTAAGATACATAATATTTAGAGAGGAATGTGAATTTATTCTTTCTCTAGTTAAAATTGTTATACTTTGAATAGACAAATGGTATGGAGGAAAACAATAAGAACTTAAGAACTTTTCTACAGTCCTGTATTAAGAACATTTTCTTTATGAAATTTATAGAAAATACATTCTAAAAACCACACAGAGGAAGGAATTCTACCTTGTCTTTCTTGACCTAAATGAGTGTTCTGGACACTGCAAAAGGAAAATAATGCTACTTGTTCTAGTCACATTTTACATAAACCAAAATGTGAAAGTTTCTACCTGGATCAAGTAATGGGTAAGTCCTAAAACAAATAATTTCTGAGTCTTTTTGTGCAATAAGCTTGAGACAGACATCTAGAACTGAGTTTACCAGTTTTAAAAAAAATAAAATCTTGATGAACTCAGACTTTAGCTCTCAAAAACTTTGAAAAAGTGGACCCTGGAGGACAGCATACTTGGTCTATGTAGAATAGGATAGAATCTATTAGCACACCAGGTTTTACTGTAGAAATTAGAAAGAAACAAACCACCTGGAGAGTTAATCCTCTTGCCACACACTATCTACAAAAATTAGTATCCCCAACCACATAATTTCTAAGGAACTTCATACTGCCTTTATGTTCACACTTCCTTTCTGAACTTCATTTGTGGCCAAGTTTCCTGCAAAGGCCATCTCCTTTTTCAATTGGATGTTGTGGAGATCCTCTTAAGGGGAAGCAACTCTGAACTTTCCCTCTGCCACATGTCAGTAACCTGTGGAAGACAAATGGTGACTGGAACTGTTTAGTTGTTAGTTTGGTACATCACCAAGTATAATCTAAACCAGAAAAGGTAGTGGTATCCTTTGAGTCAGTCCCAATGTTACATGGAAGGACAACAGTGAGAGGTCACTCTTTTTGTGTAGGCACAGCCTCCTAGTCCTGCAGTGACTTGGTATTTTTGTTTCATCCTTCTCTCAATCTCTTCAAGTCAACTGTATTACATGAACTTTCCTCTCTTCCAAATAGTTCCCATTTTCTACTTCCCTCCAGTGTTGTTTTTTCATTTTTTTTTTTTTTTTTTCCGTCCATATATTCATCCCATACCAGGAAAACAAACAGTGTTTTTGCCATTGTCACGTTCTTTTTCTCCGAAGTTATATTTTCTCCTTTCTCTGTATACTCAGATTGGAAGGCCTTCAGAACCTGAGACAAAAAAGAATGTTTGCTTATTTTTATTTGCTACTGAATCATTACAGTATCTAATACAGTAGCTACTACTTCTACTACTTAAGTACTCAGTACTTTTCTATGAAATGCTTTTGCTCATGTTTTAAAGAATGTGCCAAGCTAAGCACTTGTCATATAATATCAGCTAATAAAATGTGTGATGTTTAATACCTGAAATTACATTTTTTGTGTAGGAACAGATGGAAGACCAGCTTTAAGAAAAATCATAAAGCAAGTATAACAAAAGGAAGGTCTGAGAAAAAGCAAGAAACAGCTCACTGTATTTTGCAAGTGCTGAGATGATACTCTTATAGTTGTAGTAATAAATTCAGCAAGTTTAATGAACATAAAGTATTAAAGTGGAGAATATAGATCACAAATATGACCATATCTATGGTATCAGAAAACAAAAGATAGTAAGAATCAGCAAGATTTAATTAAAGTTAAATAAGTGACTTTGAATTGTCATAGCAAAATTGCTACTTAACAACTCACAATGATGAAAAAGCAACTGTGAAATACATCTGTAGAATCAGGATGTAAGTACTGAATTTCAAATTTTGAGCAGAATCACTGAAAAAAAATAATAGATTTTTTTTTCCCCTGTATTTTATATTAAAATATTATGCTGTTCAAGATTTTGATTCTCCTTACAAATAAGCTGGTGAAATTTGCTAAGAAAATTTTCCTGGAAGCTAGCAAAGTTGTCAAGTAAAGTGATCAGTGAAAGATAAAGAAGAATTAGAATATCAGGTTTTGCACAATTACATTACATTTTGTAAGCATAACCTTCTGTAACTGTTAAAAAAGTAAAAGATTGTTTTCAGTCTTTTTCCCTGGGGACATTTCGTTCATAGAGAAGATTGGTAGAAGTCGCTGTCTTACTAATGTCCCAGTTTATATTAAAAAGCAATGGATTAAAGACATAAATGGCTCTTTGCCTACATTTCTTAATAAAATGAGTCAAAGACCAGCCTCTCTCCTTGAGGCCAAGCAGTTATCAACTAGTTTATATCCACACTTGTCTAGCTAATGGCTAGGCCTTCAGAGAGAAAGAAAGAGAATGCTGCAGAAATTCACAACATTGCCATGAAATGAGATAACAAAAAGCACTGTATACCGTGAGGTGCCAAGGGCCTAAGTTTCTTCTCCAGTTTTCTCTTGTCAGTTCTGAAGAGCTATGTCCCTAAGCAATATAACTTCTTAAGTCACTTTGTAACACCTGGCATGAGGAGTAGAGATAAATAGGTCCCCAGTTCTCTTTTATTTAGCAGTTGCAGAAATCATCAATTCTGTGTCTGGTCGACTGAGCTAGATACAGTCAATGATTCCTTATTTTGTGCTTGTCTTCCAGGTTCTGTGTATAACAGAGATTTTAGTAGCTGATGCTTTAAGGCATAACCAGTTAACTCCCAGTAATTTCAAACTAGGACTCTAACTACTGTTAAAACAGGGTTTTTGGTGAATTGAACATTCAGATCCACATTTGGCAGAGGTACTTATTTTTTTGAGTATAAAAAGATTAGGAGTAAGACATAAATATAAGACACTGAAGAGTAAAGAAATTGTTGCAGGTAGGATCCACCAGACATCTCATAGATATCTGCAGCTAAATTGACCACACTACCAATACCGTCAAATGATAAAAACAAGAACTTCTAAGACACAGGCCTTATTATGACACTTCTGTTGAAAAGATGAATTGTATCTTAAAGTATTTATTTACACTATTGTGACTAGCACACATGCAGATGTCTATAATTTTAATATCTGATATAGGGCAATAAATCCTAGATCATAAGTCAACCAATCTGAGACAACCGTCTATTCATATGGTTAGCTCTTTGTAAAGCTGACATAGCTGATAGAGATTATTATAATTTCTTTGAGGGTGTGATAGTTTCACTGGTCTATCCCTTGGCCAGCAGCCAACACAGCCATTCACTCTCTTTCCCCCCCACCCCCAGGGGATAGGGGAGACGATTGAGGGGCAAGGATAAGGAGGCTTGTAGGTTGAGAAAAGAACAGTTTAATAACAAAAATAAAAGAAAACTTAAAATAATATTAAAATAGTAGTGATCATGATAACAGTAATAAAATGTATGTCTGAGTGATAATAAAGTGCAACTGCCCACCAACCACCAACTCAGCCCTGCCCATTCCCCGATAATGATCCCGGAGGAGTGACAATCCCGAACCAAAACCGCAATCCCAGAAGAGTGAGAGCCCAAGTGAAAGCCAGAGAGAATCACCCCCCTTTCTGGTCAGCCCCAGATAATATACTAAACATGACGTGATATGATTTGGAATATTCATTGGCACATCCAAATGCCAGTTTTGGGTTTTGCTATTCACTGCACTTCTCCCTCCCAGTCCTAATGCAGCTGTGAACCAGCCAAACACAATGGTATTGATCTCCAGCAGCAACTAGTAACATTAGTACTTTATCAACATTCTTCTCATAACAAGTCTTACACTGAAACTAAAACACAGCTATTCTAATTACTAAGAAGAAAATTAACTCTATCCTAGCAAAACCAGGACAGAGGGTATTTTGCTGAAAACCTAATAATGTAGTGAATTGTACCAAGCTCTAAGGAGTGAGATTTTGTTCCAGACTGTAGAATTCCAAATTTAGGTATCAAAAATCTTATTTCTTCATGTGACGAAGATATCAAATTATATCACTCTTCTGGAGTGGCAAACAGGATGGCTATATCCCATGGCATCTCAAACAGCATTAGATGTTTTGGTGTGGCAACTGAATCAAGGTTTGTTGATCAGGTATTTGTTGATCATTATGAAGCTCAGACATCAAACTGTGTGCAGGTACTTAAGGTTCCTACGGTCTTTAACTGAACCTGACATAACATATCTGACCTTGAAAAAATCATTTATCCGTAAATAGTTTTGAAGATCCTGGTGATAAATAACTTTAAAAACATGTTCCTAAATAATAGTGTCAGATTCTCAAAAGTTCTCACCTCCATTTAAGGATTTAACTAATTGACTGGTTTTTCAGAAAAAGCTCATTAAAAATAGTGGCTGCACTTATAGAAGTGTAGACATGTCACCTGAGAACAATAGTTACTGAATACTTTTTTTTAAAAAATTTGACCTAGAATAATGACAATTTACTGACAATATTTTGCCTGACAATATATTTAAAATTTGTATGTATATGTGTGTATATATATATGTCCCTGTATCTATTTACCTAGAGACTGAATGTCTTGGAAATTCTCCTTCTGGATTTTTTCTCTGCTGGAGAAAAGGAAATTTAGTGCTTTCCCTGGTTTGATCTGAAATTAATCTTCTATTACCTCAGTTAAATATTTCCAGAATAGTTTCAGTGTTGAAAAAGAATCAAATTAAATTCCCTTGAGACATGATTCCCCTTTTATTATGGTGCACTGTACTTCAGGGCCAAGTGAAAATTCAACTGAAATAGTTATAAATGATTAATTTGTTTAATTCAAACCTTTCTATTTTTCATCTGGCATAAGACTATTGGATGGGCAGTTCTTTCAGGTGGTTTCACATTTAGTTTGTGTGCTCACAAAGGACAAAAGGAATGCACATCAGATCATTGCCTTGTAATGGGAGAAAAAATAACTAAAAGGAAAAGAAGGAAAAAAAATAAAATTGTGCAGATCAGTATTTGAGGAGGTTTTTTTTTTCTGAAATAATTTATTTCTATGAGTGTTATATAGTAAAAGAAGAAATCATAGAAACACAAGACTTAAATGTGACATTAAAGTAATACAGAAATGTTAGAATCCAAATCAGAAGCCAAAAAAATGTGCAGCTCTAAGTTTTGCATTGACATGCGCATGCATGCAACTGTATAGCTATATACATTATTCTCATACATGTACACTTTCGCTTCACATATATTTTTTTGTTGGAAAATTGAGAACAAGACATTTAACCAACTACAGTCACAACAGTAAAGCAGTTGCAGTATTCCTCATAGAAGAGTGCTCACAAAAGTTATAAAAATACTGTTCTGTGGGCATGGAGCTGGTGAGGTCTGGGTTATTTTTTCAGATTTCTGTCCTTCAATTAACTGCAAACATTGACTAATGTTCTAGCCAGTGATTGGGGCATTTATAAAATGGGATCTCTCTTGTTTAATGCAAAAATGAAGAACTCACTGAATTTCTTTTCTTTGTTCCACTCTTTGTTTTCATGAATAAACAAGAAACTTCATTATCTTTGTGCTTGTTTCTCTTTCTTAGTTGAAATCTGCCAGAATTCAAAAATGGTTTTAACAGGTGACGTACAGAAGGAGACACAGACAGACACATGTAAACATACAAAGACAGATCATTATGTTAAACTTGTTTTCTCAGAAAATGAGGGTAAAAACTCTTTGTCAGGTACATATCACTACATATAGTATTTTTGTGGATAAAATATGAACATATGTCATTCAGAATGCTTTCAATATACTGTAATTGTAAATGACATAACACTGACACTCAGTGCTGTCAAATTATCCTTCATATTTAGGCCTTCTATACCTACTTGATGGACAGTGCTGTATTAAACACTTTCTCAAAACAAAATTAGACTGAAAAAATAGCAGTTTTCTATCAATGTGTACTTCTGGAAATGACAGCTCTGATCTTCCAGTGCCTGCATATAATGGATGCTCAAAGACTCTTTCATCATCCGTGACCTCTACATCTCTGGATTTTAAACAGAGAAAGACATCAAAATAAAAAGCAGTCCTCTAAGACAAAAAATAATGAAAACAGTGGCCACTAGGTCAATCAACAGAAAAGAAAAGAAGAGAAGAGAAGAGAGAAAAGAAAAGAAAAGAAAAGAAAAGAAAAGAAAAGAAAAGAAAGGAAAAGAAAAGAAAGGAAAAGAAAGGAAAAGAAAGGAAAAGAAAGGAAAAGAAAGGAAAAGAAAGGAAAAGAAAGGAAAAGAAAAGAAAAGAAAAGAAAAGAAAAGAAAAGAGAAAAGAACACGTATTTTCTTTTTGCCATTTGTTTTTTTTTTAAGTATAGTCTGTAGCTTTGTCTTTCAAATAAATTCATTTATATCAGTGGGTAGGGTTTTATTTGTATCATAATTCTTCTAATGTGATGTCCAGTTTATTAGCAATATAATTTTACAAAACTTATGGATTTGTACACTTAGCCATAGATTAATGACATAATTTTATCAATAAATAAAACTGATTACCAAATATTTTGATGTAACTTATGATAAATTAAAAAAAAAAACCCTAAAATTCTTATTCTTGAATCATCTTGTTCCAATAATGTAATTTAAAAATGGTGGTTTCTGCAAAATATAAAAACGTATATTTCTTCTAGTTTTAACTTGAAAATTCATATTTTCAGCCATTTATATTATCTGGTATCTGTTCTAATAAATTTAATTCTTATATTAGGAGAGAGAAAGAGTACCTTGTGATTTATAAACAGTGCCTAATCATGGTTCAAAAAATATTAACAAAATAATAATTTATTAGTAATTGATGTGAACACTGAACCAGAACCTCTTATATTTTTTCAAAATATATCAGAAAAGCTTAAGATTTTTTTCAAAATTTAGATTATAAACCATTCTTGTGTTTATAATATGCATTATTCACAATTGGACCGACAATCCATTTAAATTGTTTCTGCTTCATGTTAAAATGCTGAAAGCAGAATTTAGACTCACATGAGCTTGTGACGATGTCCTGGATAAAGAAACCTGAGAGCAGTGGTACTTTTGGTCAAACCATATCATCATAGTATCTCATCTGTATGGTTCAGGAAAAACAAAAAAACAAGGGACCTCTTGAGACATTATTCCATGCATTTCCTCTGTGAGCATCTTGATTTAAAAAAAAATGACCTCTCTGTCCTTGAGACAGATAATAAAACCTTCCAGGAAAGATTCCCAGTCCTTTACTGTGCTTGGTGTCAGGCAAGGGATGCCATCAGAAGGGAAAATACAGTGGAAGTTTTCCAGCTGTGTGCATCCAGGAGAAAACTATGGAAGGTATTGTTTATTTCAGATTTTCTTCTTAGCAGCTGGATCTCCAGAAATTCAGGCTGAAGGGTATTGACTAGGTAAACCATGTGGATATGTGCAACTACCTTCAGGCTTCATCTTATGGCACAACAATATAAATCTGATGAAGTGAGGCTTGCAAAGTGAACACATACTTGAAGAGTTGCACGTATCCACATGGTCTGCCAGCTCAATAGGGTGCGTATGACATATGCATATGCAGGGTGCGTGCAATCATATGCTAAAGTAAAAGCAAGCTAAATAAATGCACAAGATTAATATACCACTTGTGAAAGTCAAACAGCAGATAAATGAACACATTCTATTTTGAAGGACCTGCACCCTCCAGCGTAAAGATGTAATCTTAAAGTTACTCTGGTAATAACAGGAATATTTCCATACCTGACAACTGAATTGGATGAGCAAGTCAGGATATTTATTAACATAGCACATGCCTTCAAGAACATCCCTAAGCTATAAAACCCCGATCAAACAGTAAATAACACGCATCAACAACATTCATTACTAGATTTAATGAAACCACTCAGTAGATGCTAAATAAAAATCAATATTTATCATAAATTCAGATGAAAGGCATCACCTTAAAATAAATTTAACTCAGAATCAATGTACTTCTTTAATTGAGAAACATGAAGTGAAATCTGGAAGAACAGGAGGGCAATAGAACCAAATAAATATCTTTATATTGCGCTTCAGAACACAACTACCACATTTTGCCTATCACTGTCTTTCTTAAAAAAAAAAAACAAAAAAACCCCACAAAATCTAGACAGACAGATGACATTTACCATATAATGATCATAAAGTCTGTTTCTAAAAAGATATATTTGAAGATTTGAAAACTACTAACTTTTCTTCCTTTACCCACCTTCCCATATCACTTGCAACTCTTGACTTCATTTTGACTCATGCAAGCAGAGATACACCACGAAAGACTTTTGGCCCCTTGTGTTCTCTTAATGTAGGTTATTGCAGTCTCTGTTATTCTGCAAAAAGTCAACAGAGGGAAAATTAGCATTTTACTCCAATTCTGTTAGCCATATGCTACCTTAAACGACAGCTATAGCTTAAGGGTTGGAATTATTTATGGTGTGTTGCAATCTACCTCGTTGTTTTAAATACAGTTTGCATTAAGTCATGACTAATTAGGCGCCTCATGCAATACTTTGCTACCACTGGACAGAACAGTGTGATGGAATATTACAGAGTGGTTAGGTAAGAAAATAGAAATGAAAAAAAAAGTTATTTGAGACAAATAATGAACTCCTTATTTCTATTGATTGTACTGGAAATATTCATATTTTTAACTCCTTGACAATGGGAATAAAGGGAATTCAACCTAGAAGAGGGATAGTTCTACATAAAGAAATATAGAGAAACTAATTTGAATTTAGTCAGGTGTTTGGTTGGGAATGGTCAGAATGAACTCTGAGAATTCAGTCTTTCAGTAAATACTTTCAAAAGAGTTTCAGAATTGACAGCAGTTTTTACGTCCTGTGAGGTTATTATAATCTTTTAGCACTTTTGTTGTTAGAGGATTTAGAAGAATCAGCTTTGTTGTGACTAATCATAGAATCATAGAATAGATTGGGT
>NW_010335293.1:0-9745 GCF_000700745.2 Antrostomus carolinensis
GGAGAGCTCACGATGGAGCTGGAAAAGAGAGTGAGGACACATAGACCAGTAACTGGCCCCCAGGTCCTCCAGCTAATCCCAGAAAAGTTTCAGCCCTTTGCAATCAATCTTCATTTTAACCAGACCACTCGTAACCTTTATCAGAGGAAGAAATAACAAGGTGTTACCCAACTACCTGTGAACAGGAGGTGGAGCCCATGATGTGTCTCTTCTAGAAACAGACAAAATGCACTGCATGGACATTTGCATTTGGATTATTCAAATCTTGTCCTTACAAGTAGATGCAACAGTCTTTATCCTACGCAGAACAAATGCATTGAGAAAGATTCCCCCTTTCACCCCAGAATTTGTGACCCTCTATGTCACAGCTTTTTGAGTATAAGTAATGTTCATCCCTGCAGATAGATGAGGATCAACACTACAGCTAGCTTCAAGCAGGGCTGCTCCTTCTCTTAAGAACCTGTGCTCCCAGCTCCAGTAGAAGAATCCCCATCTCCTCAGACACCCCAAATGACGAAAATCAGGCAACTGCTGAGCACTACCTTCCCTTAGAGACTTTACCAAGAAACATCTCAGTGAAATCAGGATGGGTCACCTGCATACACTCCTCCAAAAATTTATTCAGTTCAAACCCATCCCTCTCTCATCTCCTCCAACATAAGCCTGTATTTTTCTGTTAACAGTTGAGGTACTACTGACACTCTGAGGAAGAGGATGATCCCTTTCCACAGCTCCAAAGTCTCAGTGAAATAACCAGCTGCAGCTCAGGATGGAAATGAACACTGGGACCAGTAGCCCTCAAACTAAAATAGCTCTAGAATTTGTTTTAGGGCTTTATTGGAATTTATCAGGTTAAATAAGCTAATATATTGAACCATCCAAGGACTTAAAACTGTGTATCTATACAAAGCAAGAACACATTCATTACAAATGTCATAACACACCAACAATAAACTATCACTGCTTTTCCAGAGAGCGAAATTTAGGCATCCAGAGCAGCAGTGGGTTGTCAGAGAGACAAAGTACTACAGTCAAGAAAAGAACTCAGGTTTGCTCCATTTTCCAGCCTATCACAGAGACATGCTCCCAAGAACCCAAGTCTTTCCTCTTTATATGAGGAACAAACCACCCTTCTGGGGTGACAGCTCAAACTTTGTTTTTTTTCTTATTTTAGGGTGTGCAAGTCATGAGGAACACCTATGAGCTGCTGCTTCCCAGAGAGACCAGACACTCCTGAACAGCATCACTCAATAGTTCAAAGCCAATATCTTCCAGTTTCTGCCAACTTCCGTGGTTCCCAAAAGATAGTCTCTGGTTCTCCTTCTAGATTGACAAGCACTAGACAAGCTTTCACACTAGCGTTTTTATAAAAACAAATGGACATCTGATGCAAAGAAACATGCACTGGTACAGCTAGCAGATGTCAGCCTTGCACAAACAAGCCTTCAGTACCACATCACAAGTGGACATGAAAGCCCTGAGATCCTGTCCTCCTCTTGCTAAAGTACCATTTGTATCAGTGGGACTTAAAATGGATTTTAAACATTAACTGAGAACTTTCCTCAGTAAAGGGGGTCATCCAGGCACCTTCACAGGAGCAAACCTCCTCCTTAGAGCGATCTGAAGTCAGAAGGTTTTGTTCGGGCCACCACTGGAGAGAGGACTCGATCAGAAAAGCACCCAAGGGCACTGCTGGTCTTGGCAAGGTTGGATTTACTACAGCAAGGACTAGAAAGAGGATCTGCCTAGTCTGGAGGCCAGAGGTCCAAAAGGCAAGCCAAAAAGTAACTTGTTCACTTTCCTAACAGTGTTTTCAGTTGGAAGTCGCTTGGCAGCCTTCCTACCAGAGGATGCAGCAGGTCAAGACAAGAGTTCATTCCCAGCCAGGCCGAGCAGGGACACGAAACACAAGAACAGAGAGCATTTTGCAAACATGGGCTGAAAGACCAGGAGAACTGCATCTGCTGGGCTGTCCTCAAACAGCAAGGGACGCTGCTGGCCAGGGTTGCAGGGCTTCAGGAAGCCCTGACCTGCATTAGAGCAAGGATGGGATAAGAACAGAGGCACACAGAAATGAAGCCAAGGCAAGTCTTCAGGCATCCAGCTGCACCACACCTGCCTTGTGAACACCTCTGGTTTCTTGTTTCTGTGAAAATCAAATGCAGTGGCATTCTGTAAGAAAAATGTCACTTAAACTCCTTATTAAAGGTAATTTCCTTTCCCACCCCTTTTCATTAGCAACACTCAAGCATTCATCAAATGATTCTGTTATTTCCACGCAAAACATTAGTCTTCTTACGAAGAACCTACATATTAGCACCGTCTATTGTTACCAATATAAAAAGTTCTACTAAAAAAGTCAATTCAAAAGCAGTGTCCCATCCACCTGAACAGGAATTTACCTTAAATAAACCTCACGCACCGGGAAACCCATAAGTGCTGGGGAACAATGTTCATGTGGGGAAAAGATGCAGCAGTAACCACAACTTTTCCCTTCTAGGCAGTAGCCTTCCACTTAAATATTATACAATGCACCTGCTTATTATTCTTATTACACAATATTGTACTCAAATCCACTCTGCAAGCATCCCACTCATTGCAAAAAGACTTCAGAAAGGGAGAAAAAAAAAAAGACAGTAAAGTAATCTATAGTAGCACATTACACCGCACCAATTTCAAGCCGCCTGTCATTCTGATCACACCAGACGGCATTTCAACTCCAACAGTATCCTTCAGTGAAACATCCTTGTTACGGCATTATTCTTGCTACGCTGAGCCCTTTTGAAATGAATGGTACAAATTCTCTTAGTCATTTCAAAAGGACTGTGTTGCTCAGAGAGCTTTAACTTTTCACATCATCTTTTCCAATAACTTGCAAAGCAGTTAAGGTCAAAAGAAGCCATCTTTAAGGAAATAATTAGAAATAAATAAATCAGCAGCTGCCTTGGGAAGGAACTACAGAACAGGGCTGTGAATCCCAACTCAAGGGAGCCTTCTGCACCATTCCAGATCCAGGCCAACTCAGAAAATCACTTAAGTACATGATTACCTTTAATATGCACTTAAGTTGCTTTGACTTCTGTAGGACTTAAGCCTATACTTACGTGCTTTCCTGTACAAAAATACTCTCAAAGCAGATTCTATTTTGTATGGATGCTGTACACACACGCGTGCACATGCAGCTCATGCCCTCAGGAAAGCTCTGGCTCCTCAGCCTAGCTGCAAACTCAACTGCCTTGATTTTGTGGATCAAAATGTTTCACCCAGAGCTTTAAATAACCACCCTGAGGTCTGAAAGTGCTTTATCTGGGATAGGGACTTGATGAAGGTCAGCTCCAAGTATTAGACTTGGAAAGTGATGCAAAGGCTGATGAGAGACACTACAACACACTGGAGTTGCACATCTGTCCAAGAAGAGATCTCCTTGGGCCCAGTGGTATCTGCTCTGGACCACACTGTGGACCACATTGTGCACACACAGGAGGTACCAGGAGGACCTTTCACTGGTCCCTTCTGAGCCACCACTTTGCTTGGTGGGGTATGGGTTATCACTCAAAATGACACAGGGCTTTTTCCACACCTACAAAGAGGTATGGACCCACAATCAAGAACCCTCTCAGCTTCAAATGGGACAACACATTTCAACACTTCTCCTTATTACCCATGAGGAATACAGTGATTTCCTCCCAGTTTTCCACCACATTTCTTCAGTGGGCTTCTGCGACTGTTAAACTGGTCTCTCGGATGCCTGGGATCTTCTGTGGCCCAGGAAAGCAATATAAATTAGACACCAGAAAAACAGGTGTATCAGGACTCCACTTGCATCTCTTTCCTCCCAGGACGCTCCATGTCAAACCCAGTGAGGTCTTGGATTCCCAGGCCAGATGTTCCCAGTCCATTGTGCCACAGAGGGGAAGGGTTATAGCACAGTACTGCAGCCAACTGCTCACAAAGGACCAGTTACTGACCCACGTTACACTTGCAGCCACCACCATACAACCCAACGTATCCCCTCTCCACGGCAGCTAGTGCAGCGTTGTCTCACATAGGCAACCACAGAGTCAAGAGCAAGGATGCAAAAAGTGACAGAAAGCACTTTTTAGTCCTGCCCAGCAAGGTGGGCTGAAGGACTACAGCAATGACCAAAAGGCATATGAACAACCCCTATCATCAAGGGGCTCTTGTGTTTCAAAATAGAACCTCACCCAAAAAAAGGCACTTTGCCCAACCCCTCCCCTCATCAGTTACTCTCTTGCTATTACAGTTAATTGCGAGCACATCGCTCCTACAGCTCAGCTGATAGAAAAGAACTTGTACTATGTAGGGGCTTGGTTTTCCCATTTTGCCCATTCTCAAAGCACTGCAATAAATTATTATTACATACGTTGGCTTTGCAAACAACTAAAGCATCCATGCTGAGTGCCTGCGCAGGGGCATGCTGTTTCTCAGTGTGATCTGAAAAAGCCATGATATTAAAATCCCACAAAGAACTGAGATTCTAATGGAAAAATGGACGGGCCAGATGTTGACACTGATGATTATTTTGCTAGCCCAGGGCAGAGCCCAAACCCCTCTAGGTTAAAAGGCTTCACCACTCCACCTCCCCACCCTCCCCCCAGGTTATTTGCCCAGAAGAGAGATGCACACTATCCTTTCCAAGCCCTGGCCCTTCCCCTGCGTTAATCATCACTCCCAAAGTACCTAGATAAGGGATCAACAAGCTCTTCAATGATGAAGTTGGCATGGCAGAAGAAACTTCACACTAAGACATGGAATGCTGCAACCAGGTTTTGGATTCCACCAGCTCAATGGCTCCACACAACCCTCCATTTGGGGAAGACCCAACTGAACATAACCCAACTCTACTTTAACACTCTGTTCAGCAGTGCAAGATGATTTTATTTTGCCTCTTGAAATCCTTCTCTTTCTTCTGGTTGTCACTCAGTGAAAATATTATTATGAGAAATCTCTGTGGATTCAAAATCTTAAGGTCTTAAGATAGAACACTTTGCCAGCCAGCAGAAAAGGATCAGGACAGCAAGCCACACTCTCCCAGCACACCTGCAACTTCTCTGTGCCTGGGAATGGTGTCTGATTCAAACCCACACTGGTCTTTTTAAAATGCTTCTCCCCAGTGTGACAAATAGGTTCCAGGAGCAATGGTGTCGCCTGACCCATCAGCTTTGTGCCCAAATCCAAGACCAAAGGTGCTGCATACTGGGGCTGCTGTGTGGACAGGCGCCAAGCAGCATCGTTCCCTGCTGCAACACAGGTTCAGGGCTTTTCCCCCTTCACTCTGGGATCTCCTACACCCTGTGCAATGGGATCCTGTATCTCCAGTAGCACCAGGGCTCGCAGAGCTGGGAAGAAGTCTCAACCTGTGCTCCCACTCAGAGGGGCGAGGAGGTTCGAATTGGAGAATCTCTCTGCAAGCCTTGCGTTCAACACAAGATGTACAGTGATGCTGAACCTTGCTCCAACTGAAGGCCAAATGCCTGTCTTCCCCTCAGAACACACAGATGTTGAAATATCTGCTGATCAGACAAGTTACAGAAACAATTAGAGACACGTAGTGACTGCAGGGAGAAGGAAAGCCATCACGGAAAGCCTGCCCCAGGGAAGTGCAGCATCTCAAATGTGCCTTCTGCAAGAATAAAACCAAGCATCATCCAAAAGTGAAAAGAAAACAGAAAAGTTTACTGCCTGCATCATTTAAATATGGATTTCTAATACAGAAACACACCAGGAACCTGCTTCCCTCCCTCAGCCCCTGCACAGAAACACATCATCTTCCTCCAAAGGTGACAACAGCGTGAACAAGACCAGGAGAGACAACAAGGCAGGAGAAGGAGAGTTGCAAGGTGCTGCAAGTTCCCACTTCAAAGCAACATCTTTGTACCATGAGGTTCAACTGAGTATCAATAAAGGATAAGATTTGAGAAAAAATACAGGTAGTTTCAGGACCCACACTTGTGCAGAGTCTCTTGCCCACCTTTTCAGTATGTTAAAATAAAATAAAAAAAAAAAATCAGTAGTTTTCTGTAGTTTCTTTCTCTCCCTGTTACTGTGGGAAAGTCTTGCACAAACCATGGTAGAAATTACCTACTTTGAAACACAAATACGATTGCACACATCTATTTAATATGAAGTAAAACCAAAAACATGGTTTTCCCCGAATTATAGTGTGAAATTTCAATAGAAGGGAAAGTATTTTCTTTGAAGCCAGTGCCATCCTTTCAAGCAAAGTTTCAGTTGCCGAAACCACGTGCCCAGGACCACCTATGTGATGAAACTTCCATCTCCAAAGTTTTGGTCTTGTAGGATTTACTCATTTAAGCTGTGAGAAACCGAAGTACATTACATACTGCTGACACTGTGCATTTGCACGTGTGAACCCAGATGAGGTGAGATCAGGACAAGCTTGCAGGGAATTAGCCCAGTGGGTTATTTATTCCATGACAGCACAGATTAAAAGGGCTGACTGTCCCTTTGGCCTTACAGGCCCTCACGTGAGTTCTCAAGCACGTTTTATATTGGAGGGAAGGGGAGGAGATGTTATCATCCAGATAAATATCTCAATAAATAAAGAGCTGGTGCATTCAGTGAACAGCACTTTGCATGTGATTAGCATGACAGCTCCCAGGATCCCAAAAACACCTTACGAAGAAAAACTTTTTAAGCCTCCCTGGGGTGGGTAGGTTGGGTCAGTCCAGCCCACAGGCAGGTATGTTGAGTCAGAGGGACCAACTCCCCAGACCACTATCTCAGGGTCCTCAGGCAGGACCAGCCTTGCCCAGTATGCTCCAGTTCAGCAGCATCACCTGCAATCAAAGCCTCGCAGTCCCACCCTGGCACAGCCAAGCACCTTGCTTGTGTCCTGTCCTACTAGACCAGGCTGCACCGAGGCTCTCAAGGGATTTAGTAGTAAAAACCAGGCAGCCTCATTCCTCCTGACCCATTCTCACCGTAACATATTTCTCATTTCCGAGCAACTGTCTGTTCTCTCTCGGTTCTGGTTAATATTATTTGTGTTTTAATGCTTTCTAGGAACCATTCCAGCTTTACATCACAATACCACTGGGTAGGGGAAATACTTAATCTGCCTGGACATGCTTTGGATATTTCACTTTAGGAACTGGTCCAGGCAGTCAAATAAACAGCAGTGCCGGCCCCATGGCCAGAGCTCTCCCCACACACACAGCCCCACTGGGGACATGGCCTATAGGTCTGAAGGTGGCTTTCAACAAGGTTGAATTCTGGAGCCCCTCCAGAAATCCTCCAAGGAGCGTGAGCAAGCAAAATAAAGAGAAACCCACAAAAGCCTGAGATCAAAGGACTCTTCGGGTTCCTTTTCTTTGCAGACACACTGGGTATTTCCCATTTTCTTCCTCTTGGTCTCACCAGCGGCAGGTCTTTCCACAGTCATCATTGCCATAGTACACATCTGACTGAGGCTGAGCTACTGTTGTACAACACGCAGGAGAAGGTTTCCACAGCACCAATTATCAGAAGGGGAAGCTGAGGCACAGAAAAGCCTGAGAAGTGCTTTTCCAAACTTCAAGAATCAATTCACTTGAGACTGTTGATTCTGGTACTAACCTTGAGCCAGGCTTTTTTAACTTATGAATTTCCACATGAATGCCACAAAAACACAACAGTCACACTGGCCTTCTGGGAAGCACTGAAGGGGCCCAAAAATACACAAGTAATCTGTGACAGAGCTGAAAACAGCAATATTGGTTTTGTGGGTTCACAACCCAGCATACCCTACAAAATATTTCTCCATCTCTCAATGGCACCTGTTTTATAGGATTCTTAGGATTTTACAAACAAAGTGGGACCCAGGACAAACAAAACAAAAAAAGCCCTTGGCTAACACCAGGTGGACTCTTACAAGGACAGGTACCAATGGTTTGGTGGCCCAGGAGGGACACCACAGGGCACAAGGTTTGGTCCTATTAAAACATATGAATTGTCATCTCTTCTCTCTTTCCACCTGCCTTGAAAGAGGGCAGGAAAGATAGTAAGAGGCCCAACTACACAGGAAGACTGCAGGCCCCTGAGTAGGAGAGCTCCTGTGCAGGACGGACCAAGACCTCTACAGACCATGCTCCATGTCCAGCTCCTATCCTGGAACCACACAGGACTCTGGCAATGCTGCAGCAACACCACATCTCACTTGCCTGGAACCCCAGCACACAGACTTTGGCCTGTGCATGTCACTGCACAGCCTGACAGCATGCCTAAAACCAGAGCATCAGCAGAGCTGCTGCTCCAGCCCATAATACACCCTTGGTTTTAAAACAACCCACAGCAGAGGTATTTTAGGGTGACATCCAAATCAGCTGGCAGTGTCCCAGGTCCCTAGGAGCAAGGGGGGCTGACACAGTCACACATGGCAGGGATCTGGGATACAGATAAAATGCCCAAAGGAGCTGGAACTTCTTGCTGCTTCATAAACGGCTTTGGGACAAATAAAAAAAGGGATAATTCCAAAGTTTCTAGGACATCAAGCAACTATGTTCACAATCTAATCCACACCTACTGCCCTGGATGCTGGAGAGGCCACACTGCTTCTGAGAATCTCAACACAACACTTCCCAACAACTCACTTGCCCTGAATGTCTTCCTTACCATAAGTATCACTTTTATTCATAGTGCAACTTGGAGGGTCTTCCCAAGGAAGAACACAAGAGACAGATCAGTTGCATTTCACACTTTACTGCAGCTTTCAAGTGTGTGGCCTCTAATCAATGCAACCAGGACTGTTGTACCCTGTCCCGATGCGGAGGCGTAGGGGAAAGGATTTCAGATATCACTGTGAGTCCTTCCACTTCCCCACCTCCTGGAGAGCTACCACCACTTACCTTCTAGAAATGGTATCACAAGCAGGAAGGATGGTGCAAACTGACTCTTCCACAGCTATTTCCCACACCCTCCATCCTCACTTTTCCAGAGCCCTTTCTGAGGATGGCAAGACAGCACAGATCCCTTGCTTGTCATCCATGGAGTCACAAACCCATGAGGAACCATCAGACTGGTGCACACACAACCCAAGTTATAAACATCACCTACCCAGATACAGCCAAACGGGACACAACATTTCACTCATTTTCATACAAATATTATACAGATATCATATTCAAGAGAGTCAGTCCTTGGTATCTTCATCCACTACTCTGCTGCAGCGGCACTGATCACTCCAGACCCTTTTTGCCACCACGTCATGCTAGGAGCTTGCACTGAACTCCTCATTGACACACAACTCAAAACTCCTTTTCAGAGACACTTTACAGGCCATAACTCCTACCAAGGTTTTAACTCCCAGTTGTTGTCCCTTCCTTCCCATCCTCATGTCCAATTCATGAAACTCATGCTTTACAGCAGCCAGAAAAACCTCCTCCAGGTCTGCCTCCTGCCAAGGGAAGAGCTCTTCCCCCAGAAAAACGTTTTGTTCCAGTCCAGGTTGGTTATGGAAGGCTTTCTGAAGTGTTGCTTCTCTTTGCAGCACACACTCTGCTCAAGTCAGGAGGAAGCAGGTAGGAGAGGTGAGCACAGATCAGGCACATCCACCATGGAGGTCTGGGTGCTGCTGCTTCCTGATACAATTTTGCTCTGGAAGTTCAAACCAGACCCCAACCAAGTGCAGCTGTTTGCATAAGTAGCTTTATCCTTGCACCAGTTTGAGCTGAAAGAACTCAGTTTATCTTCTTTCAAGGGAGAAGCTGTTTTCTCCACTGAGCAG
>NW_010335293.1:9772-10104 GCF_000700745.2 Antrostomus carolinensis
TGTCTGCAATTCCACCTCTCGTTTGCAGTTTGTGCATTATTTACTCTCATAAAGAGGAGGCAAAAGAAAACAAAAAAAGAGAGAGAACCCAATCAAGAAGATTTGCTCTTTGGGACAGGCAGGACAAGCTCAAAAGGGGAATATTCACTGTCACCAGTCAGCCCCAGGGAGGGGAGAGAAGAGAGGGAGCTGTGTTACACCACGTTAATTATTTACCCACAGATTTTCTCAGGAACTTGTAACCCACACCCAGCATCTCAGGAGCAAATCCATAGGGTGCAGCTAATGAGGAAATCAGGGAAGGAGAAAAGGAGGAGATACCTTAAATCGGC
>NW_010335293.1:10138-35465 GCF_000700745.2 Antrostomus carolinensis
TTGAGGCCAGGGATTATCAACCAAACAGAATTACCCAGTTACACAGCTGAGAGGAGGAGGAGGGTAAAAGCCCAAGGAAGACTGAGCACTGTTAGATTCCCAAAACACACAAAGCACAGACAACAGGCACGGCCAACTGAGGGCATTACATTAAAATACAAATTACACAGGATCCACCAGCGTTAAAAAAATCCTCAAGACACTTCATCTACCTCTTCCCAGCAAACCCACACAGTGCCATGGAACAGCAGAGAGTATGTGAGCTCTGGGCAGCACCTGGAGGTCTCCCATCAATTTATTCCCTAGGAGAACTCTGCTTATCTCCCACCACCAACACTTATGTACGATTTTTAGTCAGTATTTCGGTGTCCTGGAGGGAAGGGAGCTTTGTGTTGTACTGGTTTTTTTAAACCAAAGAGGAACTAGAAAGCTTGAAAGTTCAGATTCTGGAGAGGTCTGTGGGTTTTACCGGGGGCAGGGGGGGAAGGTGTTTAGGAGTTATTTTTTGTCAAAAACAGGACGTGCTTTTTCCTGTTTCTTTCTAATTTTTTCCCCACACACAAATACACTTCCCATTTTCCACCCAAGCGCTAGTTTTGAACCCTGCAGAGCAGCAATGTGTGCTCCACCAGTGATGGTGGGGAACACGGACAGGCCTGCAGTATCCCAGCATTTGCAATGCTCGCCTTCCAAACTCCGAATTAATCCCCTGCTCATGTTA
This sequence comes from Antrostomus carolinensis, assembly GCF_000700745.2. Classification (NCBI taxonomy): domain Eukaryota; kingdom Metazoa; phylum Chordata; class Aves; order Caprimulgiformes; family Caprimulgidae; genus Antrostomus; species Antrostomus carolinensis. Next base: position 10,860 of record NW_010335293.1, read on the forward strand.
ACATTTTTCTCCCCTTGCCCCCTCCCATCAAATTAACCATTGCTCCTCTTATATATTATTAACCAGTGGATTAAATCAACACATCTCAGTTTTGGGAGGAGGAATCATTTACACCACTTTGTTTTCACACCAGAACCACTGACTGTGCCACATCCAGCCCTGGCACATCACTCCCCTCCTCTCCCTCTTGGGCATGTCCAGCTCCCAAGTGTTGTTTTTGTGTAAGTAAGTTCTACAATCCCACCCACCACGGTAAATGCTTGCTTAGACTTTCTGGTTAAGTTTTGTTTGTTGTTTTTTTTTTTCTTTAACCAAGTGACATTTTTCAAGCCAGATGACTTTTTCCACTTTAAATGTTAACAAGAGAGTGTAGGGGGGGAAATGGTGAAGAAACTAATCAGTTCATCTTTCTCCTCTAGTTTGATGCAACACTGCCTTTACTCTCTTATGAAGTATCAGCACTTTTCAAATATATTTTTCTCACCAAAATGTTTAAATACTGCAGAGAAATTATCTACTACGATGACTGGCCTACACATTCTCTCTTTTCTACCACTTTTCAATCAGCATTGCTGAATGCATTAGAAATAGCTGTTCTCTTGTGTCTTTTACTGAGCTTCTTCCCATCGTATACAAAGTCCTCCTCCTTTTAAATGACACACGGTGCAGAGCAGCTCAGGTATATGGAACACACACCAGACAAATCCTCTAAAGCCATCCAGGCTAATACACAGGAAGCAGGAGTATAAGGTTTAGGACTAAAGTTTTTAACTTATTAAGTCCCTTGTGCTGTCAACAAGTCAGCCACAAACCAAACAAATGTAGCAGCACTTGGAGATTATCGTGCCACATCACCTCATCAACCTACTGAAGCATCAGCAAATGTCTGATACAACGCAAAAGGCAATTTTTATCTCCTCTCAGGGACACCAGTGACAATAGATTTTAGCCCAGTTCATCTTCCTGCTCAAGCAGGAACCATGCACTGTTTGGTCCTGTCAGATGAGAACACCTCAAGTTTGCCAAGGTGAGCAACAGGGAAGGAGAGCTTCTCTACACAGTACAAGGGGGAAACACAGTTCTTGACCTTGATACGCGGAGCAGCTTTAACCATGGAAACAACTTCAAGAGATGGCCAGGACAGAAAGCAACTGCCTGGAATAGGGAGAGGAACCACCTTATATCCAGAGTGACTTCTGGCAGGGACAAGTGAAGAGGTTGTTCTAATATCCATCTCTTATGCACAGATGCAATACTTTTTGTTTTCCTCCCTCTTTAGATGCTCTCCCACAAGCTTCTAAAGAGACATTGCTTACTCTCCTACAGCATACATCAACATTTTGAGCACTCACTAGCAAATCCAGTCTCCTCCTTATCTTAATAAACTGGATGGTCCCTCTGATTACAAGCCCCCAGTGTGCTCTGTACACCACTCCTAAAGCCAATGAGGCTATCAGAGCAACCTCAGGAAAACAAAGGTAGGTTCTCCCACACTCCCAGCCTAAAAGCTGTTCCTTGTGACTACATTTAGCTCAAATCTGTAAAATGCTAGACTTATTTAGAATAGGAAAACATGCAAGGATTAGACCACAACAGTCACCAGAGTACTACAAGAGCCTCACCAATTTCCAGTCCAACTTTCTTTTCCTCTAAATCCTTCCCAACACACTTTCCATAACCCCCCAACAACTCCAAAAAACAAAAATCAAGCTGGAACCCAGCCTAGATGTTCCTCCCCATATAATCTGCCCAAAGTATACAAACTACTGATTTGTGGTCACCAGTTACATAAAGAGGACTCAAGTTTGCAGGTGAAACATAAAACCTCATCTATATCCTTGTGGCAATTTGCTCTCACCCACTGGTGTGTCCATTCGTCAGCTGCCAGGAGCATCCCAGCTCCTCAGTGCTGCCCTCCTTCCAGTGGAAAGGTGTGGAGCAGGCACCATCCCTCATGGTCAACTTAAGCAGAAACCCAGCCTGCACATTTCTGTTACTATTTAACCAGCACTTTGCCTTCTGGACCAAGGTCCAGTACCCAAAAGCAAGAATTTGCTGTCACTTCTGTTCCAGTGAATACTTTTTCACAAAGTAAAGGGAACAAGGAGGAGAGGATCCCCCATCACTAGTAAGGAAAGTCACTGACTCTCCGTCAGTGCACCCTACCATGGTCACTGGGCTTGCAGGGGCAGGAAGTGAGGACAAACAGTTTGTTGACATTGGGCACCATGAAACTTCTGCTTTACCTTTTCCCTTCAGGCCTGTTCTGTCCTTTCCCAAAAGAAAAAAAAATAAAAAGGAAAAATATAAAATAAAATAGGGGGGAAAGTCCACTGGAGGTGCCACACGGCTTGCGCAAGATGAGCAGCGAGCCCTGCCACAGCACCCAGGTGTCATGGAGGGAAGAGGAAGCTTTGCCACTGATCCAACCGATCCCTCTGATCCGAATGCCAACACGTGAGCAGGCAATTAGCCCAGTTATGGATCTCACGCCATTCGGCTCCACTTTCTCCTGGGAAACATGAGACGAGGGGGGATGCAAGCATGTTACCAGAGAAGCAATGGCAGTTGGGTAACACCACACTGAATGGGAGGCAGGAGGGGTTACACGGCACCGTGGGAAAGCAAAACCCAATCTCAACATTCTCCACTGCCCCGGCAGTCAATAGGGACAGGCCATTTCACAAGCCCAAGCTCTGCTTGTGGAGCATCAACCACTCCTCCAGCACCGCCTGCTCCCCTGGCCACCAGCTCCACAAGGCTCCCTCACCAGCCAAGAGGCCCATGACCGCTCACAATGTCAAACTGCCCACCCAGAAAGGCAATGCTGAAATCTACTCCTGTTTTCCATGAGCTAAGCGAAACAGCTTAAATATTACCCAGCACTGCCAGCCCTTGTGATGGGTAAATGCTTTTGGGATCAGGGGGACATCTTTATTTAAATGGCATCTCTACGGCAGGTGGAACATCAGCTTCATCACCCAATTCATTTGTGTCAATCCCTTATGCAAGCGGGCGCAAGTACATCCCGTCACTCACCCAGCCTGCCCATACAAAAGGACCGTGTGCCGAGCCAAGGCACAGCAGGCAAGCACGCTGACCCCTCTATTAAAATCAGCATCATCCAGCTTTTTATAGAAAACAGCTGATCTCCTAAGGACTCCCTGTTACCATAAAATGAATTGCCAAAATTTCAGGGCCAGTCGCATGACTTGAGATCTGCCCGCCCAGGTAGGTAGCGACAGAAAGCTGACAGAAAAGATGCCCGATGCAGATCACCTTATTTCGGGAAGAACAGAGCTTCCTCTGTGTTTTAGCTTACTGCACCTTCCAAAATAACCTGAACTAAGTCAAAAAAGGCATGTTCATTTTGGAATGAAGCAGCATGTATCTGAAGCGCTCGCAGAAGAGCTGTGGCAGAACAACTTGTTCCTCAATAGCTATTCTGAACCATGGCTCAGTAACAGATCGAGAGTACGTATCCGTAAATGAGATGTTGTGTTGATCTGACAACTCGGTTAAAGTGGTGGGTAGAAGCTTAAAACCTTGACAAAAGCATAAGCTCTTGCTGACAATTTCCTTGAACTAAGGGCACACCGACCCAAGAAAAATCAGACATCATCCACTTCTTTTCTAGAGGCCTGCTTTCCAACCTCAAGTGTTCAAAAATCATCAGTCCAGCCTCAAAGTTGGTAAGACTGTCTTAAAAACTAACACAACAAAAACTAGCATGTTTGAAGTTTTCCCCTACTGGCACTCGGTATAGAGAGCCCTTTTACCAAAGCCTTCCTACAAAACCACAAGGCTCAGAACCTTAAGTTTCTTTTAAATGAAAGATTAGATATTAAAGGAAATTACAGATTTAAGGGAGCAGGGGCTATAAAAGGCTTGATATAGGGCAGAGCTTATAACAGTATCACAATCAATACAAATCACTCAACATCTTGAACATTAAAGCTAAGACATTGAACATCTCAAATTAAAACTCCATTTTGCTTGTTACTATCGTTCGTGATTGCAAGGTCCCAGATAAAGAGTACTTCATAAGAATGACCTTTATCCTCGCTGCTTTCACACAGGCTGAACACTGCCTTTCTGGAGGGAGACAATTTCTTGAAATACTGTGTTAGTATTTTCCTTTTTTTTTTTTTTTCCTCCTTCAAAATTTCACTCAGCGTTATAAGCCCTAGTTAATGCAATCCCTTTCTGCATGCTCTGTTTCACTGTCAGGTTCTCAGTATCCAGGTCTCTGGCATAGCAGGAAAATCTGTAGGAAACCACATTTAAACAAAACAAACTGCAGAAATCTTTTTCCCCCCAAAAGGTTTCACAGACTTAGGGTTTTATACAATAGCTTGTTTTTACAAAATGTAAATTCAGGATCCGGTGTAAATCAGTGTCTTGTTACTGCCACCCTGCCTAAAACATGCACTTACTTCCTTTTCAGCAACGTGAATTTGTTCACCGTGGCCAACTCATACCACATCCACATATTAGATATACATATATATATAGATATATATATATATATATAGAGGCACGTGCTGTCTCAACTGGAGCTAGCTATTACCGACACAAGGCTTATTCAGCCAGGAGGAGGGTTACTAAAGCGTTATCTGTAAAACTCAAAGTGGTTTAGCGTTACTGGGCTGAAAGGAAACAGAGAGACATCCTGTTTATAGGCTGTAGAGCCCCAATGGATAAACAAGTGCACCTCAGTTAAAAGTAGAGTGGGGAGGGGAAGAAAAAAAAAAAAAAAAAAGCAAAAGCAGAAAGAGAGACTTAGCAAGTATCAGAATAACGTGCTGTGGGGCTGCAGAATGTACAGAATGTGCCACCACGCCGGGGCTGCCAGCTCCTCCGACCCCGCCATGGTCAGACCCTGCTCGTCTTTCACCCCAATGCTGAGCCGCTTCCTGGCACCCAGCGAGGTGACACCAGAGCTATTTTTCCACCCCCCTCCTCTCTGTTCTCCCAAAGCATGCCCATGTTGCTGAAGCTTTCGATGTATTTTGTTTTTCATCTGCCAGCAGGGCCACGCCATGGATGCTCCGGGTTTTTGCAAGGTCAGAGCGGGAAGGGCATCGTGCGAGGTCAGGGCTCGCTGCAGCTCAGTGCCGGGAAGCCGATAGCCTTCCCTCAGCATCCGCCGCTGGCCACAGGCAGAGGTGGACCCTGGGCTGGATGGATGTGGTCCAAACTGACCCAGTGTCGCTGCTGTAAACCCAATCCCCAGATACAGCAAGGAGGAGACAGCCTTAAGATGTGTCCCTCCCTCTCCTCTCCTGTCAGGAAAACACTGAAGGTCCATCTCCAGGTTAGAGAGAGGTACCAAGCTGAAACTTGTTTGAATTATCACTTGCATACATTGGCCTGGCAAGAGCGAGTGGGTCCGGGACAGAACTGTGGGATGGATGCAAGTAACAGGGGAAATACAGAAAAACCCTACAAAAATCCCTCTGCTTCTGATGTTAATGATGGGATGAAGAAAGCAATATAAAAAGTTGAGGTTCTACCTTGGTCCAAATTCAACAGTTCCTTGTGACTCCAGTGAGCGTAAACCCACAGTATTCTTCTGCTCTTGGGCTGCCCTTTCTGGGAAGCAGAAACCCTCTGGCCGTTCAACACCTCTGCAGTGTCGTGGCAATGGCGACTCACTAGGCCAGTTCCATGGGGATACAGGTTCCCTCCAGCCTCTACAGCAAACCTTCACCCAGTAACACAGCAATTCTGCAAAGAGCTGACAGACAAGGATTCCTGGCTAGTGTTGACAACACCCTACCAAGCCATGGGCAAACTCAGCAGGGAACGTGGCACACCTGCCAGACTCAGACAAGTAACAAGGCCCACAGGGACTCTTCTTGCCTGGTCCATCTTCATAAGAAGAGTTGACTGCTTCTAATCTCACTTTCTACACCTTTGCTGCTCCACTGATCATTTTTTTTTCCCTCACCAGTGAACACAGGAGATGGAGCCACATCAAAAGCCTCCATCCCCACTCACCAACACCCAAGAGAAAGTTTTGGTTCCTCTGCTTCTGATTACAGGACAGGCATCTTACCCCAGCACACAGAGGAGGATTTGAACAGAGCACCAATACCTTGCAAGGCAACCCAAAAGAAGAGACCCAGGTCAAGATTCAGGTGTAACTTTCCACATCTCTGCTGCCTTTTCATTTTTCACTGCCTTTCTTTATGGGCCTAGGAAGTCTCTGCAATGGAGGTACAAACTCCAACACTTCCATCCTTCCAGTCTGAAAGATTCCACCCAAACCCAGACCAAAGCATAAGCAATGGAGAATTACCCCGTGTGTACAAGCAGAGCTTGCTGACAACACCAGCATTCATCCTCTGAGCACTTCCATCATAACGTGGCTGTCACAGCTAATGCTTCACAATCACCACGAAAAACTCATAGCTCTGCAAGGACACACAAAAATGGGACTTGCCCACACTCTGATAGGTCCTAGAGATGACATAGCACTGCCAGGTCCTTGGCTGATGATCTGAGGCCTGGGGAACCTAAGAGCTACTCCCAAAAATAAAGTCCTGAGCAAGTCATTTCTCATTTGTTTCCTATCCTACTCTGTCTCGTGCAACCAAGACAGGTCTGACTCATACCAGGTTTCCGCAAGGCCTGACACAACAGGTTGATGGACTTGCCTTGAAATAAAACAACAGCAAGAATGAGGTGACTGTGTCTTGGCCAAGAGGGACCCAAATTCAAGACAGCCCTCAGAGGCATGACTCCAGAGTAAATAATTGTTAACGAACTTGCTCATCAGCTCCATGTAGTTCTGAAGCCTTTATTTTGCCTTCCTTCCAGCTGGAAAGAAAGTTCATTGACAATGAAAGCTAGTGACTCGCAGGGAGGAATGACAGATGCTGCCTGCCTGCATGTGTGAAAAAACTCTGACAGGCAGAAATAACACACCTCACATGTCTTATGGTGGCAGTGAAGCAATAAATAATCTAACAGACTGCTAAGGCTCATAGTAATGATGTTGTGCTCCCTTTTCAGAAGCCACTCCCCATGCTGGATGACATCTGCCATGGTATAGATGTTCCTGGAACAGGAAGATATTTTTAAATCTCTCAATGTGGCACAAAACTGTGACTGTATCAGCCAAAATACCAGCCACCATAGCATTTATATATAGCCTTGCACATACCGTATATAGATGGGAACATAGACAGATACGTGGTATCTAGCAGCATTACTAACAGACATTCTTCTGCTTGTCTTGAAACACTTGAGAAGAAACTTCCCAGTCAGCAGCTCTGCCCATCTCACCCTGCCCCACACATCCCTCCATCAGCTCCTGCTCCTCAAGTGTGTTAAGTGCCATGCCGTGATTCTTAAGGATCACCAAAAGTCTGTCCCTCCACCTCCCTATGTGTCCCCTCTGCTAAAGGGCACTGTAGTGCCGGTGTTCAGGTTCCCCCACACCCCTGAGCACCCCCCTGTACATACACCTTCCAAACCAGAACCCATGGGCCCCAAAACTTCCTCCCTCCTTGATGAGACAGGTCCTGAAAAGGGGTGAGAAGATCTTCAAGGCATTTCAGTTGACTTAGGGATGCCCCCATGTGACACATGCAAACCCTAGGTAGGTATGGTTCCTATTCAAGGCAGGAACAAAGAGCTCCTCATCAGAGCAGAAAAGGATTTGAAAGCTTGAAATTAGAAATAGCTGCCCGTGGAGCACCTGTAATCGCTTCCCAGGAACTCTACTGGCACCCAAGTTATTGCAGGGAGGGGAAAGGAAAAAAAAAAAAAAAAAGTGGCTTGAGATAGTGCAATAAGTTTTCTCACGAGCATCAAACGTGCATCAGCATTTCAAACAGAGTGCCGCAGACTTCAGAACAAGGTTGATGTTTAAGCTCTTGATACAGTTATCTGCCTAATAATAACCCCAAAGAGCACTCCTTGCCTGGCTGCCTGCCAGACCACATGCAGCCTCTTTTTTTATGTTGTTTTAAAACACAAAAAAAAAACAAACCCAAAACCTTTGTCAGACATGGAAATGTTGACTCTAAGAAATTTAGCCTCTTCTGTGAAACAGATTGGCAGAGACTTCTTCATTTGTTGTTGAGGAAATCATGATTTGGGGGCTGGGGGGGAGGGAAGACAAGGGGAAAAACTCATGTATTTTTCCTTCACATGTGCTTTGTTTTCTTCTCTGTCAGGAAACAGTGAGAAAGGATCTAACCCAGTTGCCATCAGCTGCATTGGAAGTGATTGTATCAGCTGCACCTGCTTAACACGAGTATTATTCAAGACTGCAAGGACAATGATTTGGAGACAAATTCTCGAGGGACAAATGCAACACACTTGTGCACGACACAAGCAATCCACAATAGCAGGACAGCCTCAAGGTTGGGAGGAGGAAGGAAAGTGGGGAGGGAGGGCTGAACATCTCTGCGTGTTTATCTGGGGAAACAAGATACTACAAGGAGATCACAGCTTGTTCAAACTTTTCAGAATTTGCCCCACATTAATTCCAGCACTCAGAAACAACAAAAGAACTGCACCAAGGGATCCAGCAGCTACGGCTCAGGGAGGAACGCTGTGCCCATGTCAAGCTTTCAAAGCCTTATAAACTGCAAGGAGTTCAACAGAGTTCCTTTGTATTCAGAGAAGAACAGCCTTGACAGAGCAGGCTGTGAGGTACCATGTTTTTCCATTCATACCTGTTATGGATCTGGCCCTGTGCACCACCGAGCTCAGGTGTGGTGTAGCCCCACTGAAGCAGTTCCTGCAGGCTACTCCTTATAGCTGGTCTACTTGTGAAAGCAGAAGCAAAATAACAAAGGAGTCTCCAATGACCACATGGACAACAGCAGCAACCGCTGCCGAAGCGCCACAGAGGCACTTAAATGGTGTTTTTAAAAGGAAAAGATAAAAGGGAAAAAGTGTACCTTTGCACATTCCAGCACAAGCAGAAAGCCCCGGGTCACTGCTGTAGCTAACCAGGAGGGTGAGGGCAGTGCTTGCTGCACTCTTTTAAGCTCAGCAAGGCTGTTCTGAGACAGTGCCCCACTGTCACTGTTCAGCACAGCACTCCGAAACATCCTCATGCCCTTTTTTTAAAAATCAAATTAACCACACACAAACAGCATCGTGTCCACAGCAGGTTGCTGGTATGATATCTGTATCACCAGTAAGACCCTGTGAAGCTTTAACGAGCAGGTCATGCCTGCAAAGATTCTGTCACTGCCTGTTTTGCCTCCACCACGTACCCTACTCCCCAGCAGTTTTACTCTTGACAACTTCACAAGCTTTCACCAGAATAGCTGCTCGGAGATAGCAGCCTGCTCACAGACACAGCACCTACAGCTCAAACAGAAGAAAAGCCTTTTAGCCCTTTCTTCATCTTATTCTTCAGAGATTAGAGTAAATAATAACCTCTCGATATCTTGTCCAAATTCCTGAGAAATACCAGTGTGCTACACCTGCCCCTCTCAACTGCTGCATATACTTAAACGTACGTATTTAAACGTATGTACCCACATACATACACAATGATGCCAAATGACACTCCACCAAAACAAATGACATCAGGCATTGGACCCTCATGACCCAAATGGGTGAGTTTTTATACGAATTTACCACTTTTGCCCCTACACAATCAGGGAGGTGGAAGCAAGCCAGGAACGAAGGAAGGCATCGCCCTTTACAAACACCTAACGAGCCCAACTGAAAACGCCAAGCCCAGCACCTTTGGAGACATCCCCCACACACCCCGTCAGGGCAGCAGTTAGAGATGAAAAAGACCCACCAGGAAAGCTCCTCCATAGGAGCTGATATTTCAGCTATTAAAGAAGTTTCTGTTTAAACAGACATTAATTGCATACACTCAGGAATTTCTCAGTTTTACCACTTAAAAAACACCCAAAGCCACTTTGAGGCTTTTCCTTTTTTCTCCCCCGCCTTTATTTGCTCTGTAAACACATTTGTGTGCACCCTGGATCTCGTAACATTCCATTTCTGCGACAGCAGCTTTGCAGCAGAGCAGCAGCTACCTAGAGAGCTCACCAGGGATGGCCAAGCAACCTGGATCCTGCCCCTGCCATCATGGCACACCACGGTGCAGAAACCCACATCGCCTGACTCCTTGCAAGGTCTTCTCCCAGTGCAGGATGAAGCAGATGATGCTGTTGGTGCCGTTTGTAGCATGAGATAACATTATCAGGAATGAGTGCCCATGAACTCAGCCACCTCCCTCGCAGGTTGAATTTGTCCCACCAAAACCCGACCTGTTAGCAGTGGCGTTTGTTTATTAAAGCCGTCTTGCAAGTTTCCCAGCAGATCAAGGACTTGCTCCTGGCAGGTGGAAGATGTGCTATAACCACAAATACTTCGCAGCCTTTTGAAGAGGTCATTAAGGTCAGCCCAGTGATATTTCCCACCCCACTCACAGACATCCCAGGCAAGCCCACTGGATGGGCATTAACTGATGGAAAGAGCCCCAGAGGGGAGCACCATCCTGTGCAACCACACCATTACGGCTAGCTGCTACAGCGGGACTACCCCTAGAGCTGCCCCTGAAGATCCCAGGGAGAAGGACAGAACAAAGGGAGTCATAGAATCATAGAATGGTTTGGGTTGGAAAGGACCTTAAAGATCATCTAGTTCCAACCCCCCTGCCATCAGTAGGGACCCCTTCCACTAGACCAGGTTGCTCAAAGCCTCATCCAGCCTGGCCTTAAACACTTCCAGGGAGTGGGCATCCACAACTTCCTTGGGCAACCTGTTCCAGTGTCTGACCACCCTCACAGTGAAGAACTTCTTCCTAATATCTAATCTAAACCTGCCCTCTTTCAGCTTTAAGCCATTTCCCCTTGTTTTGTCATTAACTGCCCTTATGAAAAGTCCTTCCCCAGCTTTCTTGTAGGCCCCCAGTTCTTGGCCGTGCCATATACGTACGTACACATGCATACATACAAACGCTTATATATACATCCGTGCACATCTATGTAGCTCTGGGCAAATCCCTTAGCCTTCCTCCCTCACTGGTCAGTAAACGGAGGGTAATATCACTGCCCTAAACATACTTTAAAACCCAAGGACTGTGTAAACATCTGCAGGCAAGAGAAAGCCCAACATCTCCAACTCATCACCACAAACAGCAAGAAATTTCAGCAAGGACACACCACTGAAACATCAGCCCAAGGGAGCTATGAGTGGCACCAGCCCAAACTGGTTGATGGCAGATATCCCACAATACTTTCTATAATGTCCCTTTATATTGCCTTATGCCTTGCACATCCCTTGGCATCCTCTTTTTCCTCCCAAAGAGGAAAGCTGGGAGTGACTCCTCTCATTAAACAGGTCTGCTCCATGCCTCAAGCAATGTGAAATCCCCTGAGACCAGCCAGGAACCTTTTTCCCCTCTGAAAGCAGGTCATCTCCACCATGCTCAACCTCAGCCCACCCAGAAAGTAAGGTCTGAACCAAAACTCAGACAAGCTTTTGGTGGGCTGGCTATGCCACCAACCTACATGCACCAAGACACACCACCACTAGGTCTAGCAAAGCAGCCTCTGCAGCATCTCACAGAAGCAGGGGAGCGGCAGAGGGGAGTCATTTTTGGCGATGAAAATGTAATGGAACATTTTGTATCGATCTATTGTAGAATGAGTCGTTTTCAGAGTGACTCATCTCTTCTTCCCCTCACTTCCCCACACCCAAATTATGGACAGCAAGAAATGAGCCGAGATAATGGGCAATTTCAGATGTTCTAAACTCAAGTTTTTCTCCTGCTGGAACAGCATGCCACGACAGTAGATGAACTGAGCTCCAGAGGAGATGCCCTTCATGTTCCCATGCCTTTTACTGGCTACAAAGAAGTTGTGGCTAACTAATGGGTAATTAGGAAAGGACTAGAAGGATGGAGGACTACTTTGAAGAGGAAACGGGGATCCAGAAGGAAGATCTAGAAAGCATCAGCAGTGAAATGAGACCAAAAAACAGATGGGGATTAGACACAAGTCCCCCAAAAAGATAAGCAATCTAGAGGGGGATCAAATTGCAGAGGGAAAGGGTTTGGTCTAGGTGAAGCTACTGCTACTGCTCTAGGACAACTCTGGGACTTTTCAGTCTACAGGCATTTGCCATAGCATAAATGCCAAACATCAAGGACAAGCACTTCCAAAAAGAGAGGAGAGAAAAAAAAAAAAAAAAATCAGAGAAAGGGAAATAAGGCTGGTGACATTAAATTACTCCTCAACTCCTTCAGTCCTCAAGGATGTTAAAAACCCCTAAGGAAGCTGTGGAAGTCCCAAAGTCTTTTTAGGGAACTGAAAGCTCCATGTATTGCACATAGTGAGTTTTCCCAGCTCAGTTCTATGGAAGTTAGTGCACAAGGACCTTTGTGCAAAAATTACTGCTTTTTTACTGGGGAATGGGTATGGTGCAACATAAACCACTGATCCCACCCACATACCATCGGATGTCACTGAAGTGCATGCAGCCTGCTGCACTAAAAAACCTACCCACCCAGTATACATCAACATTAAATATATACGCACACACACACAAGCCAATCTGTGATTCATTGTCTAAGTCTCTAGAGGACTAACTTTGATGGCATTAAGCAGAAGGTGGCAAGTTACTTATGCACTTGTCTATTAAGGTTTGGCAATGGTGCGCACACAGAATTGCCTCATTTCTGTTCAGTTTTCAGTGGGTTTCTGTATGGGCAGACACACACGGCTGCTGAGGAAGCATATATCAAATCTACATTGACTTCCAGCCCAGTGGGTAACTACCCAGCACCCAACCAGCCGCACGGGGCATTCGAGCCTGGCTAAGAGATCTTCCAGCACTGGACTTCAGGCAGGACCAATACTCTCCATTCAGAGAAGAAACTGGTACTTCATATGCTCGGAGATGACTAATCCCAGTAGCTGAGTTACAGCATAGCTTTTAACACACGACAAAGAGACGTTAAGGTCATCTTGACTCTCATCTACAGCATCCCACAGTATCCCCTCCCACAGCTGACTTGCTGCTCTTTTTTTCCTCCTACATCTTTTCTCGATTTCTACCCTCCCCTTCAACTTTCTTTCCTTTCAGGTCTTCTCACCTCCCTCCATACCCATTTATCCTCTTTGGTGTATCCACTCCTCCTGCACCTTAAATACCCTTCTCATCACCCACAACTCCCACCTCAGAAATCTCTTTTTTTCTAGGAATCTGCTTTATCTGGGTTTCAATCTCCAGCAATCACCCATGCTCTCCCTTCCCTGGCCCTCAAATACATATTTGTCTGCCTGGGACTGCAAACTCTCCAGGGCAAGGACTGCCTTCTTCCCCACTTTAAAGCACAGTATACATTTATGGGACAGGTAAATTATAAACAAGCAGTCTCAGCATTTCAGGGTAGCTCAGCATGAGCTCCCTCCACTGAGCTCCCTTGGTGTTTGCCTTCCCTCCACCACAAACTAATCTACCCATAAGACTTTTTCTTCCTTATCTCTCAGCTACAAGGTTATCACTGAAATTTATCAACATTCTTCAAAAAACAGTTGAGAAAGGGAGGTGGGGAAATGAAGTGCCTTTACCAGCCCTGCTCACCCATAAACTCAAACCCCGAGATGCAGAGGAGCTTGTGGGAACACCCCAAGGGGAGAACACAGCCAGAAATAACTCAACTGGGATTATTTCAAACCCCAAATGCCTCATTTCTGTTCAGTTTTCAGTGGGCTTCTGTATGAGCAGACACACATGGCTGCTGGGGAAGCATCTATCAAATCTACATTGACTTCCAGCAGCTGAGTGTGTGTCTACCTTTGGAAGGAGGCTGGAAAAGAGTTAAGTGGGCTATTGAAATGGAAAGCTAGGGTATGGAGAAGAGTGTTATGAAGAAAAGATTACTCACACACATAGGGCACAAAGAGGTGACTAAGAGGCAGTCCATGCTCCAAGGGGGGGGGAAGGCACAGTCAAGGCACAAACCCCCTTCATGTCAGGGCTGAGCCAATGCATCCAAACACCAGGCTGTTTGGCATCAGCGCCGATGAGCGATGGGGGATTTGCACAGAGAATAGCACTTCTCAGGAATCAATGTGATAAAATGCTCATTCAACCAAAAAACCAAAAAATTAAAAAAATAATAATAATTTTTTAAAAAGACGCTATCAGCTGGTTCCTTATCTCATGAGAACCTGAGTTGTCTGGGGGTTTCCCAACAGCCCAAGTTGCTGCTCTCTGGCCCCCTACACTCCTCCACCATGTGGGCTTCACCCCCAGCCTCCCCCTACTCACCAGCCCCTCGCCTACACAAGGACATCGCCTCAAGTCACTGCAAAACACCCATCTCCAGTGCCCTCACAGCTCTGAGACATTCTTCATCGGGAGCATGCTCAAAAGCCACGTCCTTCTCTGTCCCTGTAGTCTGAACAGCCTCTATAAGATTATCTGATGTAACTTCCTTAAATCATATATCTCAGCGGAGAATTAGTTTATAACTAACAAAGCACTGCAGGTAGCATGTGCATCAGGAAGTATAAACGGTATGAGATGAGAATCTCATATTTCTTTTCTGCTATGAGAAACCTCATCCAGACCCTTAGGAAAAATTACAATTTTTGTTATTGGTTTCATCTGAACTCACCAGCTATCCCCAGATTACACAGCAAACAAGAATGCCTTCAAGTAAATAATCTGGGGGGGCATTCAAACCACCCTGTGATTGAAGGAGATGGTCACTGGGTCAGCAACAAGAAAGACGCAATGAAAACTAAGAACAAAAGTCAAGGACAAAGCAATCACCTACAAAACAACAGGAGATCATGTAAGAACAAATCAAACCAACAAGCACTCCTTCATTCATACTGAATGCACTTTTCTGTGTAGCAGCATTTCACGAGCTAGAGATTGAAGAGCTGGTGCTTAACACTGCCCCTGGAGACTCGCCCAGAAGTTTTTACATTGCTCAGCACCCTGTGCATAAAAGGGCAGCACCAGTGATGCTCCTGGTGAACTCCCGCTGGCCAGGCTGTCTGGCAGGTATAGCTAAAAAAGCCATTTTTGGAAAATATTGGCTTTTTATAGCTTATCTCAGTGCAGACAGCTGCTTCACGTCTCTAGAAATAGCAGGATTTAACAGCCATGTTTGCGGGGACAGATTTTAAAGGTTCCATCTTCTAAGAAACAACCTACACATCCAGAAATAGGAGGCCAGATTTGTTTTGATACTGGAACCCCCTTCCATATGCTCAGCATGCCCACGGATTTGCAAAAACCCTGCTCTGA
Source organism: Antrostomus carolinensis (assembly GCF_000700745.2). Lineage (NCBI taxonomy): Eukaryota > Metazoa > Chordata > Aves > Caprimulgiformes > Caprimulgidae > Antrostomus > Antrostomus carolinensis. The sequence goes on from NW_010335293.1 coordinate 26,121, forward strand.
AAACAGGATGTTCATTCAGCAACAGGAGACAACTAACTTGCGTTTGCCTTCCTATAGAGACTGTTCCCAGCACGATCCGCGGCAAAACAGCACAACAATTAGACCGATATTGCCTTTTGCTGAAAATCGCTGGCATTTTATAAGTAAAATAGTGGTGAAGAGGAGTATTAAATACTGCAAAAACAAGACTAATAAGTTAAGTAAAAACATCCCGCAGCTACAGCTGATCAGCACCTCTCTGTTGTTCCTCTTCGATGGAGCAAGCCAGGATCAGATCCCAAACGTTGTTATGATTCATTTGAGGTGATAAAGACAGAGCCATGGGCTGTGTTCCTGGGTTGGTCCCGTGGCTGCAAACCCCAACCCTGGAAGCCTGGAGGAGCCTCTTCAGCCACCTCACCTCCACTGTGTTGGTGAGTGCAACGGGGATAATGTTTTTTTTTTCCTACCTTTTAGCAATAACAACTTTTTTTAAACAAAAAGCACTAAATTCCCATTAATTTAAGACTGGGAGAGCTGATGCTAACGATGTAAATGGCTCTGAATGTAACAGGGCCTTGCAACATTTCCATGGTACCACCTTTTAGTAGCAACAGTTGGACCAGTTGTCTACAGCATCTTCCTCATTATGAGCTTTATTTATTTATTTATTTTGAAACTGAATGAAGGGGTACTAAAGACAACGACCTGCTGTGAAATGACCGAAATTCCCATGCAAACAACCCATTAGCAGTGTTCAAATGCAATTTAAATTACTAGTTGTTAAAGTGCTCCTCGATTTCATGGTAAGTTTCCAAGGAAAATTACATGCTATGTACTATTTAATTGATTGTTTTCTACTTCTTAACACCCATTTATTCCCTCCTCCTGTCTTTTCCTTAATTTCAAGGGATGGTAATGACTTTTCAGAAAGGAAAGGGGAACAGCTAACAGAGAAGAAGAGGGATTTATTTACCTGAAGAACAAGGATGTAGGAGGGAAGTGGCTGCCAAAAATGGGCAGCTCCACTGTCCCTGTGATATTTTCACAGTAGAGGTGTGAGACAGCACAGCACAAGGACTTCTCCCCTTCCCACTGCAAGCAGACAGGCTTTTGAAACCTGCAAAATGTAGCCACTGCCCCCCATGTCAATAAATAAGCATTGTTAACTATTAGAAGAAGGTGGTAAAGCAACAAGAGCAACTTGTTTCCTCCTCCCGGGCATGCTAGTCCTTGAATTGACATGCTCACTGGAGAAAAACAAGTTTTTCTCATTTGGGAGATCTCATCCCAAATGCAAATACCTACTTCACAGGAGCATATTCAACGTCCCCCAAAGCTGACTGAAGAACCAGGCTGCAAGTGAGACCTCCTGCTGCTTGCAACAGCTGTTACACAGGAATGTGTATTATAAAGCTAATAACAACAGACATTTCTTAAAAGCCTGCACTCTGCTCAGGTCCTAAGAAGGAGCAGTGGTACAATTAGGTAAGGTGACATCTAGAAATTCCTGCAGTAACAGTATGTGTTGGGATCATACCACACACCAGCAACACACACCAAATTTTTTGAAATACTCAATATGACTTCGTTTACCTTTAAGCAACAGATGCAGAAATATTTAGTGCTCAGAAAACTTTATTAGAGTAAGAGAGATGGCTTTCACAGTACCACTTGGCACGAGGCTGCAAAGAGCCCTCCTGGCTGCAGGAGCCGAGCATGAACCATCACATGGAATGCAGAGATTTGCACTTTTCCCAAATTTGCCACGTGGTGCCTCAGTTTCTGCACTTGCACACCAGGATAATACAGCTCTCCTCAGCCTGCGGGCATGATTTAGTGTTTATGGGCTCCGAAACCTTTGCCTACAGAAAGGCAAAGTATCAGATGTGTAGAGCCATCTAGGCTTGTAATCTTGTCTTGCCTCATCCCTTCCATGCCCACATCTGCTAGCCCCATGGCATCTGGGGCACCTTCTCTTGCCTGCTGTGGGATGTGCACACCCAGCCCTTAGTGCATGCTAACTCCACTCACAGCACCCGTCACACAGTGACGGTGTCACCACTTTGCCACATCCCATGCAGTGCCAGCCCTGGATCGACTGCTGCAACAGCTGGGATGAAGGATGGGCTGCAAACCAATCCTTCCTTGCATGGGAGCTAAAGCAAATCCTCTGCATTTAATACATCATTAGAAATGATTGAGAGAAGCTTAAGGCAGGCAGGCGTGGAGCGTGTTGAGCACGCTCCAGGTCCAGCACCATGGAAGGCTTCTCAGACTCAAGTGTTTACTGGGTACCAGGCTGCAAGAAGAAAAATCTTTAGACAGTTGTATTAATTTACAGGTCAGCCCTCAATGGCTCTGTTCCTGGAGCAGAAAAAAAATCCACTGTGGATCCTGGTTACCATCACTGATCACCGGATGTGCCCAGGTCCTGGAGAAATACCAGATGGAGAGCCCTGGCAGCCTGCAGCCCCAGCAGTGGACATCCTCCATCCTCCTGCAGCCCTGTCCATTGCAGGAACACAGGCAGCACGTGGGGAGCTCATCCTTCACAGTCCATCCAGTTCTCAAGTCACGTCCTTGCAGCGATGAGATGTTGCACAGAGAAGGATCAGCACGTGAAGATTATTGGCCTCAATGTGCTTTCCCTGGCATGCCAGGGTAGCACTGCCCCGAGCCCTGGGTTACAGCACCCAGGCACTGCTCGTCTGTGTCTTCCAACTAGCAGCCCATCCTGGCAAGCGGGAAAGGGAGGAAACTGTGAGGGGAACAGAACATCGTGATTTCCAGTCTCACCGTACTGTCCCTGAAACACCAAGCTTGGCCACAAGCAGCTGGTGAAGCCTGGACACACCAGATCCATGTGCCAGCAGAAGCAGGGGCTGATCCAGGGCACAAGCGAGCAGGGAAGTGCTGTGTGGGGAGGAGGCATCACCCATCGTGCACGGCCACACGTGCAAAGGCAAAGCACAGAGCACGAGGAGCAACACGGACAGATGGCTTGCTGCCCTCCATGGCTTTGCACCACAGAGGATGGGTGCAAAGCCCATTGCTGGTTCCTTAGCAAGTCAATGGGCTGAGGCTCCATGTGCTGCAACAGCTCCACACGCCTCCTCAGTGCTCCGTTTTCCAACCCATCACTTACACTGTTCGTTCAGGCTCCACATTCTCTAGGACAGCAGTTCTTTCCTTGGTACTGGGACCAAGCCCAGCCCAGTGGGGCTCTGACCCCAAAAGCAGTAAATCAAGTAGCTTTTTGAAACAGCAAGGATGAAAATGCAGCTACAGCCTGCAAACTCGCACATCCCATCTGCAGGAATATGCTCCAGCAGTCCCTTTACCACCTTTTGGGGTCGAGTGCTTTTCAGCTCACCTCCCATTCTGGTGCAAACTAAGCCAAGTAGCTTTTCCTGCCCAGATCAAACCAGTTTCACACCTCAAGGACCTGTTGAAAATCCACTTCTCCGGAAAACCAAACCTCACACTGACTATTAATCCCTATTTAAAAGGACAAAAGAAATCTAACAAGAGATTTAACTTTCTACCAAAGGTCTTCAGTTTAAAACAGGGAGAGTATGATAACACCAGGTTGGAATCAGCCTAAAAATACCAGTTAGCCAAGAAGATGCAGGTATCACTACCCAGCAATAGGAACTATAAACTGTGTTTCACCCACACCTCTTCCCAAGTAAAAGGATGAAGTGCCGTGCTTTCCGTCCAGGGCACGGGACTGGCTGCTACACAACCCTCAGCGCAGCGTTAAAAGCACTCTATAGGTGTTACATGCTCCAAATAACAAGAGGAATGCAGGACAGTGGATCTCTGCTCCAGATTCCCCAGCATGGTTTTATCTGCCATGAATAAAACAGGAAGCAGAGCATCTTCCAGGTTCCCCCCACGCCCCTGACCCTCTGGATGAGCTGTGGTTTCCTTTCAGGAAAGAGAAGGGAAAGGGGTGGAGGGGGGAAAGAGAAGCAGCCCGCTGCAATACCAGTGCAATACCAGACAGATTAAAAACTTCACACTAAGGAAATATAAAGAATAACAGGAAAAACCAGACACTGAACCTTCATCCAGTTACAGCAGCTAAACTTCTTCAGGTCCTTAACAAAACGGAGTTAAATATTAAGATTTGAGAGAAAAATCCATATGTTACACAGCCTTTTTAACACGCACTCTTGCTTAGGAGACAGAAATCATACTGAAGCTATATTTTACTTGTTGACCACATCCATACATACTCATTTAACTCTACAGCACTCTGCTGCCTTGCTGCATTAACCATTAAAACTAAAAAGAAGAGCGTGACTGAGTGGAAACTGGCTTAGATTATCTTTATACCTAGGCCTGAAGAAACATTTTGCCTTTGAGACCAATCCACTAAGACAACTTTCCCTGCTACAGAAGGTTTCATTGGGTCCCTTGCTGTTGACTGGCGATCCACGCGCCTGCCTCCACCAGCAACACGCACGCTTTGATGCAATCCATCTGACTAAACAAAACAAAAAGATCCCAAGTTGCTTGCTAAAGCAGCAATGATGCACTTACCAGCATCCAGGCAAGCTCCTTCACTAATACACTTCCCTCTCGAGCAGATCAAATTTGGAACAAGGTCCAGGAGCAAGAGAGAACTGAAAACTGACCACAACAAGCTTCCAAAACAAGAGAGGGGGGGAAAAAAAAAAACCTTACTACAGGAATTCAAATCCTGCTTCCACCAGACCCTGAGTCACCTCCCCTCCCTTGCAATAGATCAGAGCAATGGGTAAACATTTCCAAATATGGAGATCAAAACTCCAAAGGATGTCCAAAAAAAAAAAAAAATCACCCTTCTCTCCCTGGCTTTGGCACAGGGATGACTTGCCCCTCTGGAGCCCGAGCTGAACACATCACTGCTGCTGACCCACGCACAGCCAGGACACGGGGCCACACGTCACTGTCTTGACCTGCGCATTGGTGGCTCCTGGCTTGGTGCACTGCATCTCTGTCTCCTCCCAGGGATGCATGGGGAGATGTAATGGGGGCAGCTCCAAGGGCCATCACCCCTCGCCCCCTACAGCAAACCTCCCTCTTGACCCTCAACTCATCAGCAGAAAACCTTCCAGAACTGTTTTTTAGGGTGCTCTTGGAAGGCAAATAGGCAAATTGAGACTGTGTTTATGGTGACACCAGCTTGGCATCAGAAAAGGCAAGGCTCAGCCATCAGTCCCACCAGAGAGGTGCTGCTACTGGGTCCCACACTGGCCACTCACCTCTGGAGGGAAAGATCCCCTGGCCGGCTCATCTAGCTGGTGCTTTGCAAAAAGCATGTATTTGATTTTGCTTTACAAAAGGAAAAAACACAGCTCTGCAGAAAGGAATGTGCTGCTTGGACAAGGCAAGATCTCCCCGCAGGGACAAGGAGCCCCAGGATGGCAAAGCACCCCTCCATCCCTGCTGGGACACACAACGCAGCATCCCATGGCCAGTGGGAAAAAGGGGGAGCACTCAGCTTCCACACTGCGGGGAGAGGGGCTTGAGGGTCAATGCTCAAGCCCGTAGAGAAAATTTAGGAGGCAGAACAGGGCACAACTTTCCCTGCAGAATGTGCCTGCACACAGGAGCAATGTACCCATGCCACCGCTCCCACGGGCATGGCTCCTGACCTGCAGGCAGCAGGGAGGTGACTGCGCCTGCCAGTATGGGACGTCACCCGCCTGGTAGCTGCAGCCGTCAGCTCCAGGAGCAGGCAGCCTCTCAGGAATGTGCAAATCAGGATGTTTTCAAGGGGAACAGGCTGCCCAGGCGATCCAACCAGACCAGAGTGATTCCCCAGCACCACCCACAAGATGCTATTGAATTTATAGGGAAGGAATTCCAGAGCTGACTCTGCCCATGTATGGCCAAAACAAACCGTAAAAAAGCGACATTATAGTGCATCTGACTTTTGCTGGTACTGAAGCCCAGGCTCTGGGAGGAGCAGAAATCTGGCAGTGACAGAGGTTGTACAATTACCTCCAGTAACTAGCAGAGGTCAGGGGCCCATGGCAGCACGAGTTTAGCACCCAATATCACAGGTGACAAAGCATGTCAACTTTTGCTTTAGAAGAAAACAATGCTTTCTGCTTTTTAGAATAAAAACCACATTTTACTTTGTGATCTGACACTATCGCTGCAAAAAATAAACCTTGCCAGGCAGCACCAGCACAAGTCCATTACACTTATAAAGGCAGCTTTAAAGAGCCCTCAGTCCAAGTGGCACTAAGTAGTACACCAGGACAACACCTATGCGATTCAGGCTGGGACTAGCTCTCGGTGGACAGCTGATCAGTTATTTTTCTAAAAACCCACCAAAACCTCCCCAAAAGCCATGTCCCCAGCTGGCAGCAGGGCCACCAGGAACATTCTCCATGGTCAGAAATGAAAGATATTCTGAGCACTGTAGTCATCATGATAGAAGATGCTCCAAAACCAAGGTAAGAAGGGTCACATAGGTGCAGGTTTTGTAAACTCTGACTCAGTTTTCTAGCCCCTTGCAGAAAATAATTCCCAAGGTGGTACTGGAACAGGTTGCCCAGAAAAGCTGTGGATGCCCCCTCCCTGGAAGTGTTTAAGGCCAGGCTGGATGAGGCTCTGAGCAACCTGGTCTGGTGGGAGGTGTCCCTGCTCATGGCAGGGGGGGTTGGAACTAGATGATCTTTGAGGGCCCTTCCAACTGAGACCATTCTATGATTCTATGACCACTTTTTGCAAGGACAAACAGCAGGATGAAGTAAGGAATAATATAAGTCAAGGAAGGGAACAAAAGCATGGTGAGAGAACATCTGGAACAGCAGAAACCCCGTCCCAGGTGTGCACCAGCCTTTAGTGCTCTGGGGTCCTGCAACACAAACAGATCAAGGTTCTCCTGAACAGTTAAATGCCAGTACCTCGCCTGCCCTGCCAGCGGGGGAAACATTAGCTGTGTCAGCTGGAGAGGCAAGGGGCTTACTGAACCAGAGAGGAATGCAGGCTGCAGTGGCACATGCGGTGGGGACAGGGAAGCGAAACTCAGGGGAACACAGGCTGCTGCCTCTGCCTTTGCATGGGGGTCAGGCAGGGTACATTTCATGGCTCCTGGAGTTGAAACCTTGGACTAACAGCTTTGTGACCTTAGAGGGACTCCCATGCCAGAAATGAATATAGCTGTTAGAGGGGCTGGGAGCTCCGGGGGCTGAGCACATGAGGACAAGCCAGTTCCCAGCTCCTGGCAGGCAGCCCAGCGCTGCTTTTCAATAAGCACAAGTTGTACCCATCAGACTGGGAATGAGCGCGCATCTCCTCTGAGCAGCATTTGCTGATGGGAGACCCACAATGCGCCTATTCCCCCAGCTTCACATTCCCCAGGACAGCATTAGGACGTCCCCTCAGTTTCCCAGCTGAAATGGCATTATAGCCTCTCCCTTGCTGCTGTGCTCCCTTTAAACAGTGGTACCTAAGTACGAGCTGGCGTTCAGTACCTCTGCTTCAGAGCACCTTCCACCCCAAAGGACACAGAGGAGAGAAACCAGAGGGATGGATACATCCATGTCCAACCACAGCCTAACCAGCAGCTCCCTGCTACATGGCACCACAAGTCCCTCTCTTTGCCACAGTCCTAACCCTGGAAAGTAAAAGCTTGGGGGCCTGGGAATAAAATCCAACTCAAGCCTCCTGCACATCAGTACAGATCGTTATCAATCTGCCACCGGGTCAGGCATGGCTAATTTCATTTAAATGATATTACATAAGCAGGACCACTGAGGATATTTGATTCACAAAAATGTCTTGAAGGGGCAGCCAGCGCAACGCAGGTGGCATACATAACACAGGGACTGCTGCAGCGTCACGGGAACACAGACCATGTAATGCAGACCGCAAGGAGCAGGGGTGCTCATATGCACACAGGCACAAGTATGCACACACATACCTCCTTCCCCAACGTGCACAAAAGCAGACTTAGGACTTGCAAGCTGAAGTCCTGCACAGCCAAAAGTTAGTGCAAATGTTTGTGACAATTCCACTTTGCAGGCAAAGGCAAAAAGCGGGTGCAGAGGAATTAATATAGAAAGAAGTCAGGCAAGCAAGGCAGGTGCTGGCTTGTAAAACCTTGGCCAGAAAGGCTCCCCAGGAGGTTGAATCTGGTCCTTTCGCAACAGCTCCGCAGAGAGACAGAAGAGACAGAAAAAGAGAAAAAAAAGAGAACATGAATGCATATGCATTCTTTTATCACCATATATAGTATATACAGACATTTGGTATATACACCCCCAAGCTCTCATATGCCACCATATAGTATATACTATATATGCATTGCACATCTTTGTTTCCATGTGCCTAGATTTGTACAGCGTGTGTGTGTGTGTGTGTATATATATATATATGTATGTGCATTTCTACATCGTGCATTTGTCATTTCCCCACACATCATCTATCCGTGCGTGCTGTCACACAACACGCTGCTCAACAGAGCACATCTAAAGCCTCAGTGTCATAGTCCAGGGTAAATTCTGAAAATTCACAGCTCCTTGCTGCTGAGCCCTTCCCCACCAAAGCCTCTGAGTGCCAGCCACCAGTTTGTCTCGTATTTTCCAGTGATCCCACCTCCCCTCCACACTCCATTAGGAGAGGACTTGATTGTTTTTGCAGAGAGCCACGAACAAGGTGCCACTGTCAGAAAAGCCACAGACCCTTCTGAGAAGTTGCCCCTCATGCCTGTGAAACATTTTGACATACCGGTTCTCACGCTGCACAACCTTGCTGGTGGGATGAACTCACAGTGGGGCTTTGGAGACACACAGGGCTCCACCAGAGTCACGACTTTGGGCTTCTTTCCCAGCCCTGCGAATAGAGAGAAAGATACCCATGTGATGCGTGTTGGATGGGCCTCCCAACAGCTCGTCTCCAAAACTTGCAGTTTAACCCACACAACTTCTGGGAAATGCAGCATTTTCCTCCCCAGCTTTCTTAGGTAGAAGCCTCCATGCTCCTGGACTCCTTTAAGCACCCCCAAAATTGAGCATCACCACCTCGAACTGGGCCAACGACCAGCACTGGCTGTCAGCTGCCACAGCTTGGCCAACAACGTGCACCTCCTCAAGCCTTTACTGCTCTTAATGCCCCTAAGGAGTAGGAGGTAAAAGGAGACATAAAATGAGGCATAAAATAAGAGATTAGGGTGAATCTGTCACTCATCTCTGTGATCTTGGGCACAGCGAGGGAGCTAGGAGATATCACTTAATTCTATTTGAAGCTCATGGGGTTGTACCACTACCATGACTAGAGCTACATCACCATCCAGTTCACCCTGTTATCCACCTCGGCACAGCCTTTTCTCCGAGGAGCTCTGCCCAATTCCCATCAGGG
>NW_010335293.1:35478-38040 GCF_000700745.2 Antrostomus carolinensis
CCTGTAGCTGCAAAGTAGACACTGCCCCTTCTTGAAGTGACCAACCCAGTGCCATTTTTCCTCTCTGCAAAAGATGAGGGTAGAGCAGAGGCGACAGCCAGGCCACACAACCACTGTCTTGCACGTGGCATGCCAGGACACATCGCCGGGTGCATCCCACAGAGATAGGCAGCATCTGAATCACACACTCCTTCCTGCCCCCACCAGCCCATGGCCAGCATCCTGTCCCAGCCACATCCTGGTCACCCTGTCGGCCCTATCTCTGCTCAGGACAAGCACAGACTTGCCTTGTCATCACTGCTCAGCACAGAAAGTTACTGCTATTTGCTGCTATAACGATGGAAATGCTCAGTTCAGGTTTGCACTTCTTGTACCTGTGCTGCTCATGAGGGTACATGTGAGCCCACAAGTCTACAACCAACATGCAGCAAAATGCCAGAGTGTTGGTGGCTCACAGTTCAGGTCCCTCCCCACTGTCACCCAGGGGGACAGCTTCCTGCCCCTGCCAGCACCCTGTGCCCCCCATGCCATGCCTGATGCTACAGCAGTCAGGAGAGCGACAGGGCTCTTGCCTCTCCCAAGCAGCGGTAGATCTCCACTGCACCAACACCACAAGAGCATGATGAGGTCCACCCTGACCCAGGAGGCACTTTCCTGGATTAGTAACACAGTCCCTGCAGTGGCACCCAGCCCTGATTCCTCACAGGACTGGGCAGATATAGAAGTCCCCAGGACTCCCCTGAGGTGTGAAGAGGACAAATTCAACCAGAGATCACAATGGCCTCTCCCACTTACTGCAGGCTTGGGATAAAGATGAGTAACTGCAGGGTTTTATTGCTGATGAACCCAGCCAAGGAGCAACTTCTCTCCATCCATCACGGAGGAGACAAGTACAAGCAAATATTATGGTTGTGCATGTTTACTTTTCATTTTAAAATGATGTAGAGTTATATACAATTTAGGTCCTTCCCACAGGCTCCTGGCAAAATGCCCTTCAGTCTTATCTGCAAAGGCAGAAGACAACAACATTCCCCTCTGATTCCAACACCATTTCAATTCAACCCACAACAGTATCTCCAGGAAGGAGCTCCAGGTAAGACAGTATTTCTTGGGATCCGATCTGTGTTTAAAAGATCTTGGCTCAGGCTTGTCTTTCACCAGGTTCAACTCGAGAAACATTTACAAGATCAGCTACAGGACTCAGCGGGCTTGGCTAGTTGAACCACATCTGCCTGGCATTACTTTCCATGCTGGCTGTCCCTATCACCTTGTGACTGGGGTTCCTGCAGGTCGGTAAGCAGGACCCCACATGTCCTCCCCAAGCCACCCAGCTGAAGCTTGCTGTGCAACCACTCTCCCCAGCAGCAAGTGCGGCCCAGCATGGCCCCAGAGAGGCAGCAACCCACCAATGTTTGGGCATTACACGTCCACAACAGACAGCCTGACCGGTCACAGCAATATCCACTTGAGCCGGTCTGTCAAACTACTCCACTTGTGACCCCATTTTTGTAGCAAAAGGCTACAAAAGTCACTCAGGGTCTTTGAGCACAGAAATATGCAGAACACAGATGTAGAGGGTGGACCCAAGGTATCAAAAGAGCTGCATATCTGCTGCATCACAAGCCACCAAGCCGTGATGCCACCACCAAATCAGACCTTTTCAAGACACAATCTCAATAAGCATTTCTTGTTGGGAAGCATTTCTCGAGGCCCCCAAACCCCAAGATCAGCAGAGCTCCTCTCCCCACAGTCCCTCTCCTCAGTTGCCTGTACATATCCCTCAGCAAGGAGCACCCCGAAAGCCTCACACCAGATAGGACTACACAGAGGCTTAGCAAAGCCATGCCTTAACCACACTGGCTCTGCTGGGGAGGCACGCAAGAGATACAGATCTTGAGAAACAACAACAAGTCCCAAAAAAGGGTCTGCCCCTTGCAGTCACACTTGTTCCCGCTTTGGTTCAGATATGGAAAGGCAAACGAGAGCACAGTACAGAAGTACCCAAATCACTGCCATCAATTCCAGCACAAGTCTTTCTCCCACGGAAGTCCCTGGAGAAATACATGCAAAAACTGTCCCTCAGAAGACACCTCTGGGTTTTATACATCCCCCAGCAACCTTTATAGGGAATAGCTAGGTGATTTTACAACGGAAATAGTAACAACAAGCAGGCTGTTAGCTCTACAAAACTGAGGTCCTCCTAGTTCAGAGCCACTGCAACAGATGCTCAGTGATCTCTGCACAGCTAATTCTGATTTTCATCTTGCAACAAGAAATTCCAGCTTTCTATCACAGTCCTGCAAGAGATAACAACAGGAAAATTTCTTTGGTAAGACAGCTTTGCACTCTCAAGCTCCCCTCTGGCGTAAATTAGTACGACTCTTGTGCCTCCAGATCATCAGCCACAGTGGCCAAGACTTCGGAGTCTGTACACACCTACACATGCACATCTGCATCTTCATTTTTATGCTTAGCACAATACAGACCACTTATTTTAATGCACCATCTCAATAGGCAATTTATCATTTAAAAGTAATTTAAAGCCAATGCCCAAACAGCAGG